>NC_142075.1:7270000-7442500 GCF_059756535.1 Pantherophis guttatus
AAGGAAGGAAGGGAGGGAGGAAGGAAGGAAGGGAGGAAGGGAGGAGGGAAGGAAGGGAGGAAGGGAGGAGGGAAGGAAGGAAGGAAGGAAGGAAGGAGAAGGGAGGAAAGAAGGAAGGAAGGAAGAATAAGGGATGAAAGAAGGGAGGAAGGGAGAGAGGAAGGGAGGGAGGAAGGGAGGAAGCAAGGAAGGAAGGAAGGAGAAGGGAGGAAAGAAGGAAGGGAAGGAAGGAAGGAAGGAAAGAAGGGATGAAAGGGGAGACAGGAAGGAAGGAAGGAAAGGAAGGAAGGGAGGAGAAGGGAGGAAAGAAGGGAAGAAAGGACGGAAGGAAGGAAAGGAAGGAAGGAAGGAAGGAAGGAAGGAAGGAAGGAAGGAAGGAAGGAAGAAAGGAAGGAAGGAAGGAAGGATAATAATTAACTACTCAACATTTGGGGGACAGGAGCAGAAAAATTCCTTTTCCTTCAGATCACGCTCAATTGTCCTGAATTAATATATTGTCTTGGTTAAAGGAAACTTTGAAACTAAATGGATGATTCTGGATTATATGTATATGTACATGTACATGTATATGTACATGCATATATATATGTATGTTCAGGTGCAAAAGGTCCCACATTATAGAACATTCTTCCATCGAAGGTATTCCCTACATTGAAAGAACAATGCAGACTGTTAGAACAATTAATCAATGGAATAGCTTGCCTTCAGAAGTTGTGGGTGCTCCAGGTTTTTGAGAAGAGATTGGTCATCTATTTGTCTGGAAAGGTATGGTGAGGAGAGGGTCGGACTAGAAGAACTCCAAGATTCCTTCCAACTTTGTTATTCTGATGTTCTGATGCTTTCCAGATAAGCCTAGCCCCTTACTGTATGATAGACAGATGATGTATTTGCATAACAAGGCAGGGTAAAATAGGGTTGGAGATAGGATTCCGATTCGGCCTTTGATGGGAACCCAGCCATTTGTTGAAGCATATTGTCTGAAACGGGCCACCATATTAGGAGACCATTTGAGGGTGTGGGGAAGATCTCTTGTAATGTGAACAGTCATTGAGTTTTCTTCACACAGTTGTTGTTAGTTGCGAAGTTGTGTCCAACCCATCATGACCCCATGGACAATGTTCCTCCAGGCCTTCCTGCCCTCTACCATCCCCTGGAGTCCATTTAAGCTCACGCCGACTGCTTCAGTGACTCCATCCAGCCACCTTGTTCTCTGTTGTCCTTTTCTTCTTTTGCCCTCCATCGTTCCCAGCATTAGGCTCTTCTCCAGTGAGTCCTTCCTTCTAATTAGGTGGCCAAAGTATTTGAGTTTCATCTTCAGGATCTGGCCTTCTAAAGAGCAGCCGGGGTTGATCTCCTCTAGGACTGACCGGTTGGATCACCTTGCAGTCCAAGAGACTCGCAGGAATCTTCTCCAGCCCCATAGTTCAAAGGCCTCCATTCTTTCACACCGTTTTGAGGTTAAACATGTTGTAAGAACCTGGAGTTGTTATCTATCTCCATGGTGCACTTGCAGTAACAAGTTAAGCCCCTGCTGAATGTGAATATCAACAGCCATGAAGCTAAACCAAACAATAAATGGATCACTGTGCACCAGCAACTAGCCAGGTGAAGATCTATCTTCTTCCACCTGCCTCCCTGAAAGCGACCATCGGCATATGCTTCATAATTGAGACCTCGCCAAATTGGAACAGGTTGGTGAAAATTGACAGTCCTGTCCAAACACCCCAAGAGCTGCACATCTGACATTTCTGCCGAGAAGCTTGACATGCCGTCCGTGCCAGTTAGCATTTTCAGCTTTGGGCTGACATGAAATGTTGATAATGGGAGAACTCTCCTTTTCAATAAATTTCCATTCATCAAGTTGAAAAGGTTGTACTCTAGAATTAGAGAGGCCTAGGATTATCACAGACCCAGATGGGGAGGGAAAGTGGGAGAAAAAAAATCACTAATAGCAGGCATTTAAGGATGGTTGGCGAGTTAGACTTTGACACTGCACAATTACCACCAAGGCAATGATGCAAATATTAATGGGTGTTTGCTTGCTGAAAGAATGATGAGCAACATAATAGACCCACAGCAGCCTGAAGAGAGTGATGAACTTCTCTTAGAGCTCCATAAACTCAAGTGGGGCCTTTTTTGGGGGGGGGTGCTTTGATGCAACTAAGGTTGTTCTGAAATTTGCCTTGAAAGTTCTCAAGAAGTTTTCTTCCCATGCGAAAGGAGTTTCTCTTTTTCTTACCAGAAGCTCAGATCACTTGAGCGTTTCTTGGCCCTGTCTCCTGGGAGTTTATTTTTGAGCTGGTGGATGTGTTCCTCTTGGTGCTTATTGTTTATATATTCTATTTGCATGGCTGCCCACCTTGGGTTGACAACATAGTGTTTGAAATAGCAAAATACAAAACAAACAACAATATAAGAAACACTAATAATAATAATAATACTGCTTGAACACCATCAGCATTGATAAGATCATAATCAGTCAATTGCACAAGGGAGCTTTACTTGGAATGGGTCTATGACAATTTGCCATGGCCAACTAGCCATGGTCAACACACCACAGCGAACTTGCCATAGTTGATTTTCTGTGGCCAACTCACCATGGCCAACTTACCATGGCCAACTCACCATTGTCAACTCACCATGGCCTACTTGTCATGGCCAACTCACCACAGCCAACTTGTCATGGCCAACTCACCACGGTCAACTCACCATGGCCAACTCACCACGGCCAATTTACCATGGCCAACTCATCATGGTCAACTCACCATGGCCAACTCACCACAGCCAACTTGTCAAGGCCAACTCATCATGGTCAACTCACCATGGCCAACTTGCCATGATCAACTCACCACTGTCAACTCACCACAGGGTAGAAGAGAATTGGCCTTTTTGTCAGGCATAAAGAATCAAGATCACACATTAAATTCCCGATAACAAGGTTTATTGCCCAAGTCTATAAGCAAGAAACTAGTCAATTAAGAGTCAGCACTAAATTGGTGCTAGATAAGAGTCAACAAGGGATGTGGTGACTCATTGGCTAAGGTGCTGAGCTTGCCGATCAGAAGGTTGGCAGTTCAGCAGTTCAAATCCCTAGTGTCGCGTAATGGGGTGAGCTCCCATTCCTTGTCCCAGCTTCTGCCAACCTAGTAGTTCAAAAGCACATAAAAAAATGCAAGTAGAAAAATAGGGACCGCCTTTGGGGGGGAAGGTAACAGCGTTCTGTGCACCTTTGGCATTTAGTCATGCCAGCCACATGACCACAGAGACCTTTTTGGACAGCGCTGTCTCTTCGGCTTTGAAATGGAAATGAGCACTGCCCCCTAGAGTCGGGAATGACTAGCACATATGTGAAAGGGGAACCTTTACCTTTACCTAAGAGTCAACAGAATTCAAGGGAGAGCTGGATTACATGACATTTGTGGACATGTAATAATTCTAGGCTGAGTCCTTGTTTGTTTGTTTGTTTATTAAATTTATTAAATTTATATAGCCTCCTACTCACTCACAGCGATTCAAGGTCACTTACAAGCCAAGAAATCACAGTATAGACGTGTCCCCTAGACAAGTTCTGTTTTTTCTTCTCCTACACTCTCCTACATCCGTTTACTTTTCTTTTTGTTCATGTGTTATTTTCTTACAAAAAAAAAAAAAACCTTCTTGCTTTGGAAAGCAAGAAAAGGAGAAGGGCAAGGTGGCTACTTAATTAATTAGCAAGTTCCGTACTAGTGACACATGATACTTTAAAAGATATTGAGTCACTTTGCCTTGATCGCTTGGTTAATATATTCCATTTTATGGAGAGGTACGGAATCTTGCATGGCTTCCCAAAACGACGTACAGAAGGCATTTGCAATTTCACAGCCAAATGAAAGAGGCTTAAGATAGCCAACGGTGTGTATAAACATGAATAGGGTAGAGCAGTGCATCATTACCCTTGTCCAAATTATATAAGGACATATGCTAAAGAGATATAGACTGTGCCAATTCTGAAAGTCTGCCATATATGGAAACCACTGCCATTAATTTTGCTTTGGAAAGCAAGGTGCTGTATGATTTGTTGGATTTAATTTCCATCCAGGGTGGTGCAGTGGTTTAGAACGCAGTATTGCAAGCTAACTCACTGCCCACTGCCAGGAGTTCGATCCTGACGGCTCAAGGTTTGACTCAGCCTTTCATCCTTCCGAGGTTGGTTAAAATCAGGATCCAGATAGTGGGAGGCAATATGCTAACTCTGGAAACTGCTTAAAAAGGGCTGTAAGCAGTTTTATATTTCTAAGTGTTATTGCTATCCTCTGAATATCTGCAGGGAACCACCAAGGCTCATTAAAATGAATGAATTCAGCCGAAGAGGTTGTAGAAAAAATGGTTTTAAAAGTAAAAGAAAAAAAAAAAGTTGGCCACACCCACTCAGTCATATTACCCCACCACCACCACCAAGCCACGCCTACAGAACCGGTAGTAACAAATTTTACATTTCACTACTGATGGAAAGTCAATGTAACATAAGTAAGTCCTTTCTACTCTGTTATACAAGAGCAGTGAAAATACCATCTTTGTTGTTTGTTTGTTTGTTTGTTTGTTTGTTTGTTTGTTTGCCAAGAAGTACAAGGAAACAAGTAACAGTACAGACATAGACACAGACATGGACACATGAAAAAAAAAATTGGCATAAATAAAAGGAAATAAATAAGCAAAACATAGCCATAAACACATAGAATGAGTACATATAAATGGGGACAGAGGACAGGGACAGTAGGCACGCTGGTGGGTTTATGCATGCCCCCTTTATGGACCTCTTAAAAAATGTGAAAGGTCCACGATAGACAGTTTAAGGTAAAAGGTACAGGGATTAGAGAGACAAACAACAGGATCAGGTAGAGTGTTCCAGATCTTTACTACTCTATTGCAGAAGTCCTATTTCCTACAATCAAGATTAGAGCGAATGACATTGAGTTTGAATCTATTGATAGCCCTTGTGTTATTATGGTTGAAATTAAAGTACTTATTTACAAGTACTTTTTGGTAAATAATCTTATGAACTAAGCTTAGGTTGGAACGTAGACGGCATAGTTCAAGGCTATCCAGGCCTAAAATTTCAAGCCTGGTAGGATAGGGAATTTTGTTTCGAGCAGAGGATTTGAGTACCCTTCTAGTAAAATACCTCCGGACCCTCTCTAATGGATTGATGTCTGAAATACAGTGAGGATTCCAGGCAGGTTAGCAGCATTCAAGGATAGGTCTGGCAAAAGTTTTGTATGCCCTAGTTTGAAGTATAGCATTACCAGAGAGAAAACTTTGTAAAATAAGATTGACAACTCTTGTGTTTAAAATATGGGTATTCTAAATTAAGGGTATTTTAAATTCAGCCAAATTTATTTAATTCACTTTATTCGATTTTAAATTTTTTGTATGTGTGTGTTTTATTTCGTGGCTGTTCACCGCCCTGAGTCCTTCGGGAGTAGGGTGGTATAGAAATTTAATAAATAAATAAATAAAATAAATAATAACTCTTAATGCCTTAATGTTAATTGTTGTTGTTTTGGTTTTGGGCTTTCACTTCCAGGTGTAACCTTAAAAGGTCACAAGCCCAAACAAATTTATATTTGCAAGTAGTTAAGCCAATTAGGCATTTTTACAGCCATGTCGATTTACGTTTTTAAACTAGGGACAACACTGGTGTCAGGGGATACTGCTAGTGACAGGAATACCATAAACCAAGATTAGGGAAAGGACAGGAAGGAAGCAATATATTTCTGGGTAAAATGGCTTTATTAATGCCCGTTCTTCTTCTTCTTCTGAGGCATTCTATTTGATAGACGCCAGGCCAAATCGGTAGTCATTTTCAAAGCATTTGGGAACCCCCAGGATCCCTGGGAATTTTTGAGCTGACATCTCTTGCTGAAGTGCTGCATGCAAAGGTCATTGGGAGAACTGACTCCTAGGCTTAGTTTACTTGGCCTATGTCACGAGTCAAGACCAAAATAAATTAAAATCCAAAAGGCATACTGTGAAAGCCTTCTTTGTTCTCTGGAGGTAGTGATTGTAGCATTCCTATCTCTCTTTCTCTTTCTTTCTTTCTTTCTTTCTTTCTTTCTTTCTTTCTTTCTTTCTTTCTTTCTTTCTCTCTCTCTCTCTCTCTCTCTCTCTCTTATTTTCCTTTTGTCAGCTTTCATAATATTCTATTCTTAATTTTCATAAATAGTAATGCATTTATAGTGAGCTTTAAAAAATGAGAATGAGTCAAGGCTTTCCTTTCCTTTCCTTTCCTTTCCTTTCCTTTCCTTTCCTTTCCTTTCCTTTCCTTTCCTTTCCTTTCCTTTCCTTTCCTTTGCTTTGCTTTGCTTTGCTTTGCTTTCCTCTTCTCTCCTCTCCTCTCCTCTCCTCTCCTCTCCTCCACCTTTCCTTTCCTTTCCTTTCCTTTCCTTTCCTTTCCTTTCCTTTCCTTTCCTTTCCTCTTCTCTCCTCTCCTTTCCTCTTCTCTCCTCTCCTTTCCTCTTCTCTCCTCCACCTTTCCTTTCCCTTCCTTTCCTTTCCTTTCCTTTCCTTTCCTTTCCTTTCCTTTCCTCTTCTCTCCTCTCCTCTCCTCCACCTTTCCTTTCCTTTCCTTTCCTTTCCTTTCCTTTCCTTTCCTTTCCTTTCCTTTCCTTTCCTTTCCTTTCCTTTCCTTTCCTTTCCTCTTCTCTCCTCTCCTCTCCTCTCCTCTCCTCCACCTTTCCTTTCCCTTCCTTTCCTTTCCTTTCTTTTCCTTTCCTTTCCTTCCCCAATATATTTTAATACTTTTCCAAGACAAAAAAATCTGTTGATAGTTGAGGGGCTCTGTTGAAATGATAATAATGCTAGAAGCTGCTTATCATCTGCAAACATGACAGTTTTTGCGGTGAGTTGAAAAAATGGGACCCAAAATGGATAGTGACAGTCATCGAAGGAGCAAGCCTGAAATTGGATCCTAACTTATAAAATACAGACTAACCCAATAGGCCCATCCACTTTTATGATATTAGTATTGTTCAAAAATATTGAAAAGAGTTTTAAAAAATAGAATTGCATTGTGAGCAGAAAAAATATATAGGGTTTTTTTTCCCCCTCCTTGATAGAAAACAGCAGGAGAAATTCATTTCTTGTTGGGTTTAGATATGTCATAGCAATATATTGCTCTGAGTGAAGGAATGGACATTTCAGAAAAATAAAATAGATTCCATGTCCAATTGTGCAATTCTTTCCTGAGCTGGTTTGTGTTACAGCCCTTTATTTCTCTGCTAATTTAACACTCAGTGGAAAACAGGTTAACAGGGATTAGATTTCAGCTTTACAAATATTGAGATGGGAGGAGATGCATTCAAAACATTTTTTTTTAAAAAAAGTCATCTCGTAGAAGCTTTATTATTTCACCTGCTGCTTCCCAAAGTATCTCCTATGCATGGACAAATTAGTCACTTATGGTTTTTCTGAGGTTTTCACTTTTCAGAATTCACCAGATTCTGTTCATCTTAACTTGAGAATTCTATATAGAATTAGCTTAGCACATTTTTCTAAAACAAAATGTTTTGGCATATGTTTACATGGCTTTTGCAAGTATACTGTATTTTTGTGTATTAATTTATGAATGGATGCAATAACAATAATAACAACAACAACTTAGAATGCTGGCAGCAACCTGTATCAACCATTAGCACCAGTCAATGGTATTTATGATACCAGCAAATCTGACCAGAAACTAACTTGGAATTGGTTAAGATCAGGAGTACTGAAAAAAGAAACAGAAAGCTTTATTTTGGCAGCTCAAGAACAAGCCCTAGCCACAAATTGCATGAAGGCAAAAATTCAACAAGTTACCACCAACAGCAAATGCCGCCTCTGCAATGAGAAAGATGAGACAGTCGACCACCTGATCAGTGGGTGCAGCAAAATTTCACAAACTGACTACCTACAACGCCATGACCGCGTTGCTAAAATCATTCACTGGAAATTGTGCCAGAAGTTTGGATTTGAGTACAGCAAAAACCACTGGGAACATCAGGTTGAGAAAGTTTTAGAGAATGAGAAACTCAAGATCTTGTGGGACTTTAGGATTCAGACTGACAGGCACTTGGTCCACAAGACACCTGACATAACAATAGTTGAAAAGAAAAAAGTATGGTTCATTGACATTGCAATACCTGGTGATGCACGGATTGAAGATAAGCAGCAAGAAAAAATCACAAAGTACTGGGATTTGCAAATTGAAGTTGAGCGACTGTGGAAAAAGAAATCGTGTGTTGTCCCGATTGTAATTGGAGCCCTTGGAGCAATACGCAAAGGGCTACCCCCCTATTTAGAAATTCTAAATTTGCCGGACTTGAACATTTTGACTCTACAAAAAAACCACCTTACTCAGAACAGTTTACATCCTCCGACGATACCTTAACAGTTCCTAGGTCCTTGGTTAGGACTCCAGCTGCTGAGCTATTAACCAGCCTCAAAGGCTGTGAATCTCACTAAAGATTAACCAATAAATAATAATAATAATAATAATAATAATAATAATAATAATAATAATAATAATAATAATAATAATAATAATTTGACATCGCTGTACCAGGAGATGCCAGAGTCAAAAAAAAAAAAAGAACCATTAGCACCAGTCAAGGGTATTTGTGACACATTTTTAAATGATCAGTTCACTGAGTTTCATGTTTAATGAATAAAAGAGATAATAATAGCAATAGTAATAACAACAGCCATAATAAAGTCAGAGCATGGATTTTAAATATTATATTTTGGTTCAAAAGAAAAAGTTGCAATTTTAGGTATATTTGCATTTATATGTGAGTGAAATTGATTTATTCTTCTCTTGCTTTTGCAACAGTAATAGCAGACAGGGCATCATAAATATAAGCTGCTTATAGATATTTATTTAAATAATACAGTTTGTTTAAAAAAAGCTGTGCTACTAAATATATTTGCATTTATATGTAAGGGAAATTGGTTTATTGAAAGTATCATTAATATGAGCTCCTTACAGGTATTTATTATGCAATTTTTTATTAATATTTATTGCCTATGAAATTTATATCCTGCAAAATGATTAGGACGTAAGAGTCCTTAAAATGACTTACAACAATAACTAAATACTAGCTGTAAAATATATAAAAGATTCACCTTATTTATATCCTAAAATTCTTTAGGATATAATTTTTAGGCACTAAAAATTTATAAATTTTAAATGCCTAAAAATCAAGCACTGTAAAATGTGTGCAGGCACATTTGGCTTTGATTTAATTTAATATAGACAAGCCCCAAATAACAGTGTTTCATCACAAAACATTTGTGGGACAATATTGTGATAGGCCACCTGGGAAAGCAAAATGAAATCATCAAAATCATTAAAAAGCGAAAGTTACAATATTTCGGACAGGTGATGCGACACCCGGAAAAATACACCATCCTTCACTTAATCCTCCAGGGAAAGATTGAAGGCAAACGAGGTCCAGGCAGAAAAACAACATCATGGCTTCAAAATCTATAGTAGTGGCCAAAATTGTGGAAACCTTTTGGGAAAAGTGTATTTTCTAAAACTAGCTAATAACACCAGTTTGTCTGTTTGTTTGTTTGTTTTTTGGAGTAGTACCATAAAATTATATGTCAATGGAAAGATAATTTAATGAGGAATGTAATGCAATCACTTTTATGAAGGATTTGCTATTAGAATAGCAGTTACAGTATAAAGAAGAAAAGTGAAACACGTAGAAAAAACGAGATATACAAAAATGATCCCCATGTCAGTTAATCCTTAGTTGGGTAACCTTTAGCATTAATTACAGCCTTACAATGTCTTCCCATGGAGTGAACCAAGTCTTTCATTTCATTTTTTCATTTTATTAAATTTGTATACCGCCCTACTCCTGAAGGACTCAGGGCGGTGAACAGCCATAAAATAAAACATATAAATACAAATTTTAAAATAGAGATAAAACAAATTAAATAAATTTGGCTGAACCATTTTAAAACCCCAATTTAAAACCAAATTTAAAATTCCCATTTAAAAAGAGGAAAAGTTTAGGTCAGGCCAGCTTGATGGAATAGGAACATCTTTTAGTTCTGCAGCTGTTCTAATGTGAAACCAAGATTGAATGATTGCTTTTATGAACTGGGTTTTATTGCTGGGTTGCTTCTGACTAACAAGTTTCTTTAGTCAGCTCCATAAATTTTCAATTGGGTGAAGGTCTGGGCTATTCCCAGGCCATTCCAGCAGTGGAATAGGATGATTTTGAAACTCCAAAAAAAGAAAAGTGGTGTTATTAGCCGCCAAACCTCAAAAATACACTTTTCCCAAAAGGTTTCCACAATTCCACAAAATCAAACAAGGTTTAAGGATTGACACAAGGTGTTTAGATCTTAAACTGACCAGCTTGTTCTGGTCAAGAAGCCCAGCATCTTAAACCACTCCCTTATAGTTATTACAGATTCCCTCTATATACTGTAGAAGGAATAAAGTAGAGCAGGGATTGGACTACAAGACCTCAAAGAACCCTTCCAACTCTATTATTCTATGTATGAAAGGTAATTTGGTGTAGTGGTTAAGGAGAAATTGTGATTCTGCCTTAAAATTCTGCCTTAAGCATGAAGCCACTTCATCTTTTTTTATTATTATTATTGTACAGCAATCTTTCTCCTCAAACCTGCCCTCTCCCTCTTCCCTCTCCCTTCCTACTTTCTTTCCCCATCCTCTTCTTCTCGTCTCTATTTCCCCTTCCCTTCTCTTTCTCCTTCTCTTCCTCTCTTCCCCCCCATCTTCCCTTCTCTCCTACTCTAAATTAGGAGAATGGAAGAAGTGGAAGAAAGGCAGCGCCGGACAAATAAATATAAATATATTAAGATAAAGAATGAACTGTTTAAGAATAAAAGAGAATAAATATGAATAAACAGTAAAGTTAGAATTTAGGGACAAATGAAGACGGTGTTTATGTGTGCAAGTATAGAAATATGGAGATATCTTTAAAAAAGAAAAGGGGGAAGACAACTTTGACAAGAATTGTAACTGAGTAAAATGTATTTGAATTTGATTAATTGTATAAGATAAGAAACATCCAACACTCTGTTCAAAAAAAAAAAAGAGATGTTGGTGAATGTGGGAGAGCAGAAAAAACCAATAAAACTTGTTTTTTTTAAAAAAAGCAGGAAGCCAATTAGGGTTGACTTTTGGTCAGTCACTCTGTCTCAGCCTGAGCAAGAAAACAAGGACAAATCACTTCTGAAAATGTGGCAAGGTAATGGCATGGATTTGCTCATGGAAGTGCCAGGAGTGACAAGTGACTTGAAAGTGCACACACACACACACAAGACACAAACCCCTATTGTATGCTGCATTTATAATGCATATGGATAAGGAGGAGTCACATTTTTTTCATTCAAAACACTTAAAGGAGTATACAACATAAAAAAATCATGACCAATTAATTACATTCTCATGGGAAGATAAAATAAGATATGAAATGGAACCTAAAATTAGAATGCAGGACATTACTTTTTTCTGGGGGGAAAAAAAGCCAACTTGCAACTAAGTGAGATGATCAAAGGCTGATGTATAATATTTGAAATCAATCGAGCCTGTGATAGACAGTTGCCTTTTTTCAAAATTGTAAACTCTTCCTGGAACAGGTGACTGTGGAGGGAAGTGGGAAGGAAGAGCAAATTACAAGCTATGTAGGATGACCTGAGTTACGAACCTGAATCAGGTCGTGACCCAATTACATGATCGCTTCCTTTGGTTTTTATTTTAACATTCATCCGGACCTGTTAGAGAAACCATTACTTCCTGCATGGAGAAAGACTCCACAAAAGGGATGATTCCCTTACCTTCTTTTGTCTCTGCCATAAGCAAATGAGAGAACTCAAGATAGGAGTAGGACCAAATTTGAAGATTTCAGAACATTGATAGGTAAGATGAAAGCTAAGGAGCATTTTTCTTGTTCTACAAAAGCCATTCTCTTCTCTTCTCTTCTCTTCTCTTCTCTTCTCTTCTCTTCTCTTCTCTTCTCTTCTCTCTCCTCTCTCCTCTCCCCTCCCCTCCCCTCCCCTCCTCTCCTCTCTTCTCTTCTCTTCTCTTCCCTTCCCTTCCCTTCCCTTCTCTCTGGCCTAGGTTAATTTACTTAGTTAATTTATTTCTATCAAAGACTCCAAACTGATATACTATGTAAATAAAACATACTTAAAATACATAATAATAATAATAATAATAATAATAATAATAATAATAATAATAATAACAACAACAACAACAACAACAACAACAACAAAAACAACAACAACAACAACACACCTGACATAACAATAGTTGAAAAGAAAAAAGTATGGTTCATTGACATTGCAATACCTGGTGATGCATGGATTGAAGATAAGCAGCAAGAAAAAATCACAAAGTACCGGGATTTGAAAATTGAAGTTGAGCGACTGTGGAAAAAGAAATTGTGTGTTGTCCCGATTGTAATTGGAGCCCTTGGAGCAATACCCAAAGGGCTACCCCGCTATTTAGAAATTCTAAATTTGCCGGACTTGAACATTTTGACTCTACAAAAAACCACCTTACTTGGAACAGCTTACATCCTCCGACGATACCTTAACAGTTCCTAGGTCCTTGGTTAGGACTCGAGCTGCTGAGCTATTAACCAGCCTCAAAGGCTGTGAATCTCACTAAAGATTAAAATAATAATAATAATAATAATAATAATAATAATAATAATAATAATAATAATAATAATTGGTGAATAAAATATAAAAATACCTACCTATTATAATGAATGTGAGATAACAATATTGGCATTTGATCTAAACCTTATAAGATTGTCACTCAGCAAAACTTAGCAACCATCTGAAATCTTTCAGGGGAGAAGTTCTTCTGGCAAGAAAAATATACCTTTTCTGCATCTGGCTGGTCCAGCTGTCCTGAGAAAAGGTGAGCACTGGTATAGAAATCAAGACTGGTATAGAGAATCATGAAACAAAACCAGTGAAACGGACACTTCTGAAGTTCCAAATTGGACAGGCACAATCTTGCCAAGGGACATTATTATAACGGTCTCTCAAAGGTCCAAGTTCACTTTGGAAAGCAACCTGGGCTTGCTTTGAAATATTAGAATCATATCCAGTTCAACAACATCATCTAAAAATTAATTTCATGTCCTATTTATGTCCACCTCTTTCATTCTGTTTGGTGAAGAGAAAATACACACCCTAAGCCAAAGATGAAAGAAATATCAGGCAGATATCACCGGATATAATCTGGCCCTGTCATCTCAATTTAACACTCAACATAGAACATAGAATCATTGGGCTGGAAGGGACCTCAGAGGTCTTCTTGTCCAACACCCTGCCCAAGCAGTAGACTCTATACCCATTCTGGACAAACAGGTGTCCATTCTGTTCTTAAAAGCCTCCAGTGATGGAGCTCCTACAACTTCTGGGAGGCCAGCTGTTCCATTGATTAACCATTCTCACTGTCAGGAAATGTCTTACTTCTAGGTTGGGTTCTCTTTTCGACAAGCTTCCATCTCAACAATTCTCCATTCCTCAGCAATCCCTGCTCCTCAGTTCCTCAGCTAACTTGTCCATCTTTTTTTCCCCTGAGGGACCACACCTTACAAGCAAACCCTCGTTAACACTGGTACTCTGTGTCCTGCTCCTTGCTGACACAAATTAAAATTATCTTTCTTCCCACACACACACACACACACTTGGTGCTCAAGGGTATGTTGGATGTGCCTTCCATCCTCAAATCACTCCTCGCCCCCCCTCCAATTCTCCTCTCTTTTTTTCCTGTACGAGTATAAAAATAACCAACAGCCAAGATTAGAAGCTGCTAATGCTTATCGCTGTCTGGCTTTTTCCTCACTGCCATCTTCAAGACAAGCTTTCGTTTTCGGGGAAGCCTTGAAGATTGACTTGAGGGAAAGCATGTGGCAAAATAGCCAGCTCTTTATATGCAAGGCACCCCCTGAGGAACACGTAAAGGCCTCCTTCTCGACTTCTGATAAAGTAATTTAAAGCCAAGTCTAGCCTGCCAACTGAAACCTAAAGGGATTTGATGCAGTGTCAAAACCTTTGCCTTAGAAGGTCACTCTTCCTTCTAGGCTTTCATATAACAAAAGCAGAATAGTCCTTTTTTTGGGGGGGAGCAATTCTCCTCCTCCTCCTCTTCATCTTCTTCCTCCCTCCCCCCTCCCTTTGTCAGTTTTGTTTCAGTTTTACGAGATCCCTGACAGTCGTTGTTATTGTTGTTGTTGTTCGTTGAGATTTGGGGGCCTTTGATTTCAGCCTTCCTGAAAATTATTTTCATTAGATGAGAGAGAAAGAGAGAGAGAGCCTCTGAAGTAGCCTCCAAACTGTAAAAGGGTGGCCTCTCTCTCTCTCTCTCTCTGTGTGTGTGTGTGTGTGTGCGTGTGTGTAGTGTGTGTAATTGTCAAGGCTCTCCAGAAAGTTGCCTGATTGAAATCAACCCTGTGTCAGAGGCTGTCATATCTCAGAAAAGACATAAAACACGCAGAAACATCAATAAGCAACACGATTCTGACAGCTCGGAGACATTCCAGCTGACTAGAAGAGAAAAGGGGTAAGGTTAAGGCTCTGAGGGAATATTTAAAATGCCTAACAGCCCGTTGAAGTGTTGGCAGGCATCAGGGAAGACCAGAAAAGACAAGATAAAGTCTATCAGGTTATCACCTGGTTCAAGACAGATCCCTCACAGCACGACCACGAGAACGAGACAATGGCACCCGTTGCCCTCCCACTCCTCCGACCGTCCTTCCCTTCCCCTCCCCTCCCTGTTTAGGCCGCCGCGAGAAATGAAAAAATATGATTTTATTCTTTTATTTCCAAATGTAGCTAAGGAACCGTCAGCGTTACACCAAGGTTACCCAGACAACATCGCATGGAAGAAGAAGGGTTTTTTCCTTTCGTCGTCGTTGTTGTTGTTGTTGTTGTTGTTGTTGTTGTTGTTGTTGTTGTTATTATTATTATTATTATTATTATTATTATTATTATTATTATTATTATTTTGCTTTGTTTTGTTTTTGCTTTAAAGGATGTGGAGGAAAGACGTGACAGGGGACAGAACCAAATGGAAGACAGAAAGAGCCGGAGAGAAGGCCAAAATAAATAAATAAATAAAAATCCGTGTGAATTCTGCTTCCAGCTAACATGTACAGAAATCAAAAGGAGGTTTTTTTTTTTTTTAATTTAATTTCCTGTACACCGGCAGCTTTTGTTAAAAGATCAGAGATATTGCTATTTATTGAATTTTTAATATGATCTTTATTAAAAGGCGGCCTGCATGTTTGAGGTTTTTTTTTCCCTCCTCCTCTTTCTCTCTCTCTCTCTCTCTTTTTAAATATACAGAGATATAACAATCAAAGCAAAGGAATGAACTGTATTTATTCCCTATCATTCTCTTAGATTGTTATGATGATTCAGATACTCATTTCGTTTTTTTTTTTTAAAAAATAGATAACAATAAAAGTAGCCTGCAGATAAATGATTGTTTGATCAATGCAAGTCTATTTTGTTGGATAAACAATGGAGCTAAAGCCTTGTGGCAGGCAAGTAGGGCCTGTGGTTTTACAGGCTGAATGTAGCTCATGTGTCATACCATTGCACCTTCTGGAAGCTAGAGGCAACCTATGTAGGTAAAGCTGCTAAGAGAGGAAGCCAGCCAAAGCTGTTCGGAGATGCTATGACATCTAACGTGATTGTAGTGACTCATGAATTGTTGTGACAATCTGCAAGAGGGCTGTAGTGGACTACAAGAAATTATGGAATGCAAACAGCACTCTGCCGCAAGAGTGAGATACCTGCTTTGAATGCAGAAGATCCCAGTTGGGATTTCTGATCCCTCTGAGGAGAATCCACCAATGAAACTGTGGAGAATTCCAGAGCTTCTGGGTGATCAGTAGTGAAGCCAAGATATTCTAATGTGCTCTCTCTCTCTCTCTCCTTCTCTCTCTCTCCCTTCTCTCTTCTCTCTTCTCTCTCTCTTCTCTCCCTCCCTCCCTCTCTATCCCTCTCTCTCTTCTCTCTTCTCTCTCTCTTCTCTCCCTCCCTCCCTCTCTATCCCTCTCTCTCTTCTCTCTCTCTCTCTCCTTCCTCCTCTCCCTCCCTCCTTCTCTCTCTCTCTCCTTCTCTCCCTCTCTCCCCCCCTCTCTTTTCCTTGATCTTCTAGGTAACGCACTGAGACCCGTATAGAAAAATTTAGATATATTCGCAAAGGAAGTGTTTGCTTTGAATGCAGAAGATCCCAGTTGGGATTTCTGATCCCTCTGAGGAGAATCCACCAATGAAACTGTGGAGAATTCCAGAGCTTCGGGGTGATCAGTAGTGAAGCCAAGATATTCTAATGTGCTCTCTCTCTCTCTCCCTCTCTCTCTCTCTCCCTTGTCTCTTCTCTCTCTCTTCTCTCCCTCCCTCCCTCCCTCTCTATCCCTCTCTCTCTTCTCTCTTCTCTCTCTCTCTCCTTCCTTCTCTCCCTCCCTCCTTCTCTCTCTCCTTCTCTCCTTCTCTCCCCCCCTCTCTTTTCCTTGATCTTCTAGGTAAAGCACTGAGACCTGTATAGAAAAATTTAGATATATTCTCAAAGGAAGTGTTTGCTCCTGGCATTTCACATCATCTGAAAAATGAGCATTTGTGTTATAGTAGAGGCCCCCAGTGTAAAGGTCCCAGTGTATAGACCTTAATCCATCTGTAATGACTAAAATTCCCATTCAAGGCTCCTTGTACAAGAATTGACTATCCCGCAATTGTCTCGCAGGTTTCTGGCAGATCCAACTACATGAGTAGATTTGAGAATGGTGCAGCTAAGAAAAAATTGCTTGGAAAACAAATGGGCATATTTCCTAAAGAACCACATTTGTTTTTTTAAAAAAATAACACAATGATTGCATCATTTCTGATTAAGTCTTTTATCAAGTGAAGATTGAACTAAAGGACAGTTGATAGGCCCCAATCATTCTCCAACTATGCTGTCATTTCCACTTTGGAAGCAATGTCTAAAGCAAATGAGAAATGAAAAAGGGCAGAGAAGAGTAACTAAGATGATTAAAGGTCTGGTGACATATGAAGAACAGTTGCAGGAACTGGGTATGGTTAGTCTAGAAAAAAAGAAGGACTAGGGTGACGTGATAGCAGTGTTCCAGGTGATTAATTTATTTTCCAAAGCACCAGAAGGCAAAACAAGGAACAATGAACGGAAACTAATCAAGGAGACAAGCAACCTGGAATTAAGGAGAAACTTCCTAACAGTGTGGACAATTAATCAGAGGAACTGTTTACCTTCAAAAGTTGTGGATGCTCCATCACTGGAGGTTTTTAAGAAGAGACTGGGCAGTCACTTGTCTGAAATTGTATAGAGCCGAGATGGCGAACCTATGGCACGTGTACCACAGGTGGCCACGCGGAGCCATATCTGTGGGCACATGAGCGTTGCCCTAGCTCAGCTCCAGTGTGTATGTGCGTGCCAGCCAATTTTTTAACCTTCTGGAAGTTGGGAAATGGGCCGTTTCCGGCCTCTGGAGGGCCTCTGGGGAGGTGGGGAAGGCTGTTTTCGCCCTCCCCAGGCTCCAAGAAAGCCTCTGGAGCCTGGGGAGGGTGAAAAATGGGCCTACCAGGCCCACCATGCCATCACATATCAAAAGCGGGGGGAATGGGGGGGGTCATATGTGCATGCTTGGGGCGCATTGAATTATGGGTGTGGACACGTCCGCACATGACCCCCCCTGCACTCCCCCTGCTTTTGGCATGCGAACAGCTAAAAGGTTAGCCATCACTGGTATAGAGTTTCCTGCTTGAGCAGAGGGTTGGACTAGAAGACCTTCAAGTTCCCTTCCACCTCCATTCTGATTGATTGATTGACTTGGACTAACTCTTACTTAATGAAGATCCATATTCTACCCATTAAAAGTTCACTAAATATATGTGTGTGTCTGTCTGCCTGTGTTTGTGTCTGTGTGTCTGTGTTTAAAACACACCCTCTCAGAAACTGAAAATATGTCAAGGGGAACTTCCTCAATAGTGAAATTGTTGAGGGGGGGTTGTTGGGAGGAGATCCAAGAATTCATTAACTGGATCCACTGTCAATCTATTCTTTTGGTTCAGAGACTTTGTCTAATTTTCAGGTGGAATTTATCTACTTATAACTTCAGTCCATTAACCTGCATCCTTCAATCTGAAATTACAAATTACAAAGAGAGTCTAGCTGGAATTGAAGAGAGCATCCATACTGATGTCTGGCGTCAAAGGTTAGCACTTTTTTTTTTTGCTACTGATCTATATTGACTCATATAAGGGACACGGTGGCTCAGTGGCTAAGATGCTGAGCTTGTCGCTCGAAAGGTCGGCAGTTCAGCAGTTCGAATCCCTAGTGCCACGTAATGGGGTGAGCTCCCATTACTTGTTCCAGCTTCTGCCAACCTAGCAGTTCGAAAGCACGTAAAAAATGCAAGTAGAAAAATAGGCACCACCTTTGGTGGGAAGGGAACAGCGTTCTGTGCGCCTTTGGCATTGAGTCATGGCGACCACATGACCACGGAGACGTCTTCAGACAGCGCTGGCTCTTCAGCTTTGAAACGGAGATGAGCACTGCCCCCTAGAGTCAGGGATGATTAGCACATATGTGCGAGGGGAATCTTTACCTTTACATTGACTCATTTTCTTCAGCAGTTCCCGCAGCTTTTCATGGGGTGGTATAAATATATTAATATTGCAGCCCTCAATTGTCCCTGCAGGTCATTATGCAGTCAATTCTGTTGATCGGGCAAAGTCTAGCTTACTCAGAAATCACAGAAGAAGTTGACGCCCCCAGGAGAAAACTGGAAAGCAAAGGGAACATTTTTTTTAAATTATTCAGATAGTCCCACACGTTTTAGTGGGAGTTACTTCAAAGGAGGCAACTTTGGTGTTTAAAGTGGTGTTAAGCATGGTTAAAGGCAAGGCCCTCCTTAGCTGTGGGTCACTGTCCATGAAATGGTCACACCTGGGAGAAAAAAACAGAGCCAGAATCAAAAATCTATTGGTGTTGGCCCAAATGATTGTTCTTGGATATTTCCTTAAATATTTATGGAGTTGGATAGTCCATTTTGGCTGCTGGGTCCAAACTCCTGTTCAGGATACTGATCCAAATTAAAGGATCTCATAAGTTCCTGGTTTCTAGCCTGACACCTTAGCAACAACACCAAACTGGTGCGCGCTCTCTCTCTCTCCCTCTCTCTGTCTCCCCCCCTCTCTCAATTAACATTAAATTAAACTTAGTTATTTGCCAATCTCTTCCGTATCTTTGCCTTGACCATTATACCATCCATGTTTGGAATTTGGCCCTTCTCCTATTTGAAGGTCAAATCTGGCCCTTGACCTATAATAATTTTGCAAACCTGGTTTAAAGAAAGTGGTAGGAAGATATAAATTGAATACACATATTTACATCCAACTGGCCCCATAATGGTGAACTTATGGCATGCGTGCCACAGGTGGCCCATGGAGCTATATCTGTGGGCACACGAGCATTGCCCTAGCTCAGCTCCAGTGCACATGCGTGTCCTGGCCAGCTGATTTTTGGGCCTTCTGGACCCACTTCCAGAGCCTCCAGAGGGCTGGGGGAGGCCGTTTTCACCCTCTCCAGGCTCTAAGAAAGCCTCTGGAGCCTGGGGAGGGCGAAAAATGGGCCTACTAGGCCCACCGGTAACCTTTTTGCTGTCATGTGCCAAAAGCGGGGGGAGTGGGGGGGTCACACACACATGTGCAGGATGGACGGGTCACGAGGCATTGAATTATGGGTGTGTGGGCACATGTGCGTGTGACCCCTCCACACTCCCCTGCTTTTGGCACGTGATGGCAAAACAGTTAGCCATCACTGAACTAGCCATTCATAAGTAAAAATAAGATTTTCTGATGGATACTTTTGGTCAGTGGGTTTCCCACTCATAGACCATTTTTCTAGGTTCTGCCTGCTAACCTTCATCTTCTATGTAGTTTCACAATATGTAACTCTGAAGGAATGGGGAGTAGAAGATGAAGTGAACATTTGTTTCCAATTTTGTAATGTACTGTATTTTTCGGAGTATAAGATGCTCTGGAGTATAAGATGCACCTTAGCTTTTGGGGAGGAAAATAAGAAAAAAAAGATTCTGCCTCTGCCTACCAGCATCCATCGGTATTCATCTAGCTAGCATCCTGTCAGTGTGTGAGAGAGTTGAGGGCTGTTTGGAAACTGAAACAGTATTTGCTGTGTGAGCAACAAAGAGACAGCAAGGAGCCTGGGCATGGCTAAGCTCAACTGTTCTGTACTAAAGCTGCATGCTGCTCTGAAACTAAAACTGAAACCCCTCTCCTCTGCTTGTGTTTTGCTTGTATTTACTACCATGTTGGAAAACCTGCTTTTGGTATTGTATATTTACTTCATGTGTTATATTATATATAAAGAGAAGTTATTGAATTCTGCTGAATCAGTTACTTGTCTGTGCTTTCTGGATGTGATTTCTACTGCAAACTCTGACACGTCCTTGCAGCAAATAGCAAACAGCCAGGTCAGCTTCACCACATTATTGCAGCCTGATTCAGCACGAGCAGCTGATTGGTGGGTGGATCAGTCTCCCGGAATACCTCCAATCAGCTGTTCCAGACTGCAGGGATTGCCACAGACTATCGTCACCTCCCTGCCTTGCATTTTTGGCCTCGTGGACGGGGCTACATTCGGTGTATAAGACACACCCAAATTTTCACCCACTTTTTTTGGGGGGGGAAGTGTGTCTTATACTCCAAAAAATACGGGTACATCAAAGAGTCAGGAATCTAGTGCTCACTTCGGCAGCACATATACTAAAAAGAGTCAGGAATCTAAACATCTGTTATATTCATCTACTTATTCAAGCATTTCCTATCATAATTGCACAATCCGGTTAATTTCCTTTATCCAAACTTTACCCCACATAGAGATATATAAGCAACATCACAAGTCAGTTCCAACTGTGAAACCTTGATAGCTATCATGAAACTAGGTGTGATAGTAAAAGGAAATAATGTTTTAGTTTCTTGCCATTTGCTTATTGTGCGCCCCTTATCAAAGAGTGAGGAATTCATAGATTATCTCCCACCACCTTTGCCTTAAAAGAAAAATGCAGAGGTGGAGAAAATGAAGTGAAAGCAAGTTCAGTCTTATTAAGTTTATCCAATTAACTTAATTAATGAACAGTGTGAAGGCCTAGAGGGGAAGATGCTCTTCTCTCACTCAGAAAGTTGAGAGTTCAGTCCTAGGTTGCGGCAGAGATTTCTCTGGCAGGGCGCAAAGAAAAGAAATAATCTGCTGTGAACTCTGCATAGGCATCAGGAAGGGCATCCAGCCAGTAAACGCTCAGCTCCATAGAGTTGCCCCAAATCTATCCTGAATTAAGGAATTACAGGGTTGTAAAAAGGAAGTTTATCTTATTAACTGATTAATATAGGAAATATAGGAGCATTACAGGTAGTCTTCAACTTACAACCATTGATTTAGTGACCATTTGAAGTTACAACAGCACTGGAAAAAAAAGTGAGCTGTGACCATTTTTCACACGTACAACCATTGCAACATCCATGTGGCTGCATGCTCAAAAATCAGATGCTTGGCAACTCATTCAGATTCATGACGGTCGCAGTGCACCTTGGGGCAAGCAAAATCCATGGAGAAGCAAGATTCACCTAACAACCATGTCACTAATTTAACAACTGCAGTGATTTGCTTAAACAATTATGGCAAGAAAGGTCATAAAAGGGCAAAATTCACTTAACAAGTGTCTCGCTTAACAACAAAAATTTTGAGCTCCACTGAGGTCATAAGTCAAGGACTACCTGTGTTCTGACCTACAGTAGGCTTCCCAAGAGCATGAAGCAGACTCCTTGTCCTGACAAAAACCCCTTTTTATTAAGTTACTGTGAATTCTTCTCATTCACATTCAACAAAGTCTTTCAAGGGAGAATTTATAGTCACAGACCTTATCTGGCTTGGAGAGCTGCCAGGCTGATATCTTCAAAACTTGGCAAGGAGTCTCGGAGAGTCACGAACCAATTAAGCGAACTAATTGTCTCCTGCAAACTCCACTCCCCTTTTGCTCCTCTTTTATTCCCTCTGGGAGGGGCCGTTCATTGTCCACCTGTGGCCTTACTCCCAAGTCGACCTTTGTTCTTTAGCTGTTCCCTTCATCTGGCAACTCTGGGCATGTGCCCACTGGGAACAGGCTCCAGCTGTTTGTCTGCCTCACTGATGTCTGACTCCAAAGGCAGCTGATAACTGGCATACGGCCCTGGCCCCCTCTCTGCCTCCGACATAGAGCCCTCATCAGAGCCTTCCCCAGACTCCAGGATTGGCCCATCTTCCTCCCCAACCTCCTCACTGTCCGAATCTGCTGCCAGCTCTGCTGGCCGCTGGTGGACCACAACAATCTGTAACTCTTTTCTCTTTGAGTGAAGATGTTCTTGCCTGGCACCTACTCTGATGTTAGTCATGAACTTGAAGTCTAACATATAGTTGCTAATTAAACACCTGCAGGGATTCACTTAACAACTGTGGGAAGAAAGGTCATAAAATGGGGCAAAATTCACTTAACAAATGTCTCACTTAGCAACAGAAATTTGTGGTCAAGGATTACCTGTAGATTACCTGTAGGGGGCTTCTTGTCCTGCCCTCAGGTGCTTTGGAGAATAGCTTGGACTCCCTTTTCATTTGTGGCAGCCCCTGAGATACTAGAACACTGCTATCATGTCTCCCCTAGTCTATCTATCTAGGTGGCTCAGTGGCTAAGACACTGAGCTTGTCGATCAGAAAGATCGGCAGTTCGGCGGTTCGAATCCCTAGTATAGGTCTCCTGCATGAGCAGGGGGTTGGACTAGATGACCTCCAAGATCCCTTCCAACTCCGTTACTGTTACTGATATAGTCCTTCTTTTCATCAAACTAGACATACCCAGTTCCTGAGAACATTCTTCATATGTTCCAGTCCTATGTCTCCAGTCCCCTAATCATCTTCGTTGCTCTTCTCTGCATTCTTTCCAGAGTCTCATCTTTTTTACCCAAAACTGGATGCAGGATTCCAAGTGTGTCCTTACCAAGGCCTTATAAAGTGGCATTAACACTTCACGTGATCTTGGTTCTATCCCTGTGTTTATGCAGCCTAGAACTGTGTTGGCTTTTTTGGCAGCTGCTGCACATGGCTGGCTCTCTCGGAAGAAGACTTCCCAATCCCGCGGTCTAATTTTAGCTGGAAATGCCTGGGAGGTTGGTACAAACGCCTGAGTTCTTCTGAGCAAAGAAGATCGAGTATTCTATTGCTGTTAATAAGCAGAGTCTATGGTCTCCCTTTCAAAATAACAGCAGGGAGAACAGCACGGAAATATCCCTTGCATGTCGATTCTCTTCCTTCAAAGGAAAAGCTGTGAGCTCTGACAGCGTAGCTGCTTAAAAATGAGGGGAGGAGAAAATAATTTCTCGAACCTTGACTTCCTGTCGTCCTACAGATAATGAGACAACTACTTAAACCACATTTTAAAAGTGCTGAGTAGCTGAAGCTGCCGCCTAATGATGTTACTCAGCTTGTTGGGGTGTGATTGACACTAAAAGTAATAAATTAGAACAGAAAATGATTTTACAAGATCCCCAGGATGACAGACAGGCTAACTGTAATATCCTCAATTACAGTTGTCACCGGATTTTATATCTGTTCACACTGAACTTGCCAAGGCAGGGAAACGGTACGATTTCATGGGCCATTGCCAGGTCCGCCAATGATGAGAAATTTCCACAGACTTGGAAAGCAAATGAGCTATGAATACTCTGGAAAACAGAGCGGGAGAAGCGAGCGGGCGAAAGAGGGAGATTTGAAGACTGGATCTCATCATCTGCGATGGGATGCATTCAAATGTTTGCACTTTAAAGCCTCGTTGAGGTTGATCGGTGCTGGAAATTAAATAATGGTATGAATTCCAGAAAGCAAACATAAGCAGAAGGCAAGTTCTTGTCCTCTGGGAGCTTCCAGTCTGAAATTTGAACAGGTTCTCCCTTTCCCTCTCACAATAACAACAGGTGGGTGTCTACAAGGAAGAAAGCATCTTCGGTGATAGCACCCATAGAATTTATGGAATTCGTTCCCAAGAGGAGTCTGACTGGAGCCCACATTGGCATTTTTTCAGTGCCAGGAGAAGAAATTCATATTTCTTAAGCTACAAGAGCCTTGGTGGTACAGCGGATTAAAGTGCTGTTAAGTAGCACTTAGCTGCTAGCTGCCTGCAATTAATGCAAGTTCAAATCTCACCAGGCTCAAGGTTGACTCAGCCTTCCATTCTTCCGAGGTAGGTAAAATGAGGACCCAGATTGTTGGGGGCAATAAGCTGACTTTGTATAAAATAGAACACCGCTTAGAGGGGGCCAAAAAGCCCTACTAAGCAGGTATATACAAAAGTATGAAGGCTATTGCTTAACGCATTGTAAGCCGCCCTGAGTCTCCGGAGAAGGGCGGCATATAAATCGAACCAATAAATAAATAAATAAATAAATAAATAAATAAATAAATAAATAAATAAATAAATAAATAAATAAATATTTTTGGTTAAAAAGTGTGAGTGCAAGAGTGAGGGTGAGGGAGAGGAGAGGGAGAGGGAGAGGGAGGTGGAGAAGGAGAAGAAGATTATTGTAGGAAGGAAAGATGTAGAGAATAAGGAAAGTGATCTTTATGGGGATATTGAATATCTGTCCCAAGACAATGCAAGAAGTGACATATTTTAAGTCCACAACAGGCAGATAATATTTGGAAGTGGTTCAAACCAGCAAACTGAACTAGAAGAAGGAAGGGGAGACTTGCAAGATTCTGTTATCATAGGCAATTTCAATCAAAATAGTTTTAGCCTTCCTGTTGAGTTGACTTATTAAGCCTTAGAAAGGGGAAGGATTGACAGTCTTGGTCATCAAATGCCAATTTATCTAATTTGTGAAGCAATTGGGTTTTCTATTCGTTTTTATGGGATGGGAAAGGAAGGGAAGGGGCTAATATGCAATGACAAAAATTAAAATATACTTTCCCCCCAATGGAAGCCTTTAGCTCCCTTTTTAAATTCTAATCCCCTTTTCTGAAATTCCTGTTAACTTTAACTCTTATATTTTGAACTCTGAAAAAACATATAAGTTCATGGTATGTTCCTGAAGCAGGAGAAGGAATGTCTCTTACTTCTAGGACATCAGATTGTTTTTTTTTTTCTGAATATAAAAATGACTGTGAAAGACACAGCAAATGTGGAAAATAAATAAATAAATAAATAAGTTTTTCTTTGCTAACGTGCAGTCCTTAAACATATTTGCTTTGGAGTATTATTTATTTATTTATTCATTCATTCATTCATTCATTCATTCATTCATTCATTCATTTATTATTTGTCTAGCCACTTGGTATCGTATGATAAAAGAAGGAGAAATTTCAAATGGCTTCTTGCTGCTAATAACTGATCTGTCATTTTGTTACGATCCTTTCAACAATTTCTTCTGATAAATCATTTCCTCTTTCTTTTTTGTTCTTCCCTTCTTCTTCTTCTTCTTCTTCTTCTTCTTCTTCTTCTTCTTCTTCTTCTTCTTCTTCTTCTTCTTCTTCTTCTTCTTCTTCTTCTTCTTCTTCTTCTTCTTCTTCTTCGATCCATCTTTTCCAGATTGGAAGGAAAAGGCAGACTTCCTTCATCTACCACTCTATTTAAACATCTACCTTGGCCGGCTCCACTCACTGCCAATCGGAAACCAAATCGCATATTTAATTTGGCTCTTTTGTTGCAATGGGTCTTAGGTTAGTTAATTTCAATTTTTCGATTTCAAAAGCTATCAAATATGGCTGGGATAAGAAATCAATTTTTCTCAGCTGCTTCTGGTTTTATTCTTTCCTTTTTTTTTTTCCTCCCCCACCTCCTGTCTTTTTTTCTGGGGTTTTTTTTTTCCACTCTCTATGGCCTGAAGAAGGTCTAGATTGGTCAGGCTACACCACGTGGTGACACCGGAGATTAGTTCACTGTACCCTGTGAGGTAGCCACCTCAATTATGGGCTGCTTCTCGTAATTTAGCCTTTATAACACCTAATTTCAGGATGGAACTCATATTTAATTCATGAAAGCTTCCACAAGAGTAATTGTGAAATAAATTGCCATGGGGAATATATATATACGAAATATACGAAAACATATATATATATATATATATATATATATATATATATATATATATATATATATATATATATATATATACACACATACACACACACACACACACACACACACACACACAAACTTATTTTCATACACACAGTTACAAAATTAACACTTATTTTAATTCTTTAATTCCGTGCGAAGAACCTTCTTATTGCTTCTACTTATTCCCCATTTTAGCATGTATGTATGTGTATATATATATATATATATATATATATATATATATATATATATATATATATATATATATATCCTTGACTTTTGCTATTGTGTGGAAACTCTGTACTAATATGGGTAAGAGAAGTAGTTGCCGAAGCCGCTCTCATCCAAGCCGTCAGCTCCATTGCTCAATAACCAGATGGGTAACATTTAACGGCGGGTGCAAAATCTCAGGAATTTATAATCTCCTAATTAATGAGTATGTCGCTGTGATCGACTCCTAACTTCCAGAGCCACAGATAAAACGCCCGATAAAAGCGAGTTAAATGACACGGATCACTTGCAAGGCCAAAGCAGTGACGCTACTTTAATTTCTGCGCGGGGTTTCAAACAAAGACGTTAACGTTTCATATTGCTTTATTGACAGACAACGATAACTTTGGTAATGCGTATATATATATATATATATATATATATATATATATATATATACACACACACACACACACACACACACACACACACACACACACAGAGGCGTGCAAACACACACACAGCCCAATTCTCCCACCAAAATAACTGTTACACACCCATGCACACAGAGAGGCAGGCACACACATTTTGCCCTTTTTTCCCCGTCTCCCTGTTTCCATGGTAACAAGGTGGGTGAGGCCTCCAACTGCCAACTCAGCTGTCATCCTTTCACCCTAAAAGCCTCATAATTGCTTTTATTTGCATACGACAATTAGGCAGGATGGCTCACAGCAAGGGAACCCACCCCTCTCTCCCCCAATACACACAACGCCAGGCTGTAATTTATAAAAGATACACACCATGTGGTAGAGTTCTGAAGTGGAATGATGTGGCCTTTCATGTGATTATAAGCCATTAACAAAAGAAAACATCCCCCTTTCAGGCTATTAAAAAAAAAATGCCTATCTGGTGTGAACCTGCAAAAAAAAAATGTATTAAATTTTTTTTAAAAAAAAATGAAGAGGGAGAGAATGAGGAGGGAAAAGAAAAAAAAAAGGAATACTCCACAAAGTTTGGCCTCTGTATCTAGACCCTTCACATTCATTATCACATTGAACTCAAAGAGAGAGAAAAAAAGAGAGAGAGAAGAGGGAGAAGGAGAAGTCCCATAAAAAGAGTTACATGGCGGCGTGTTTTTTGTTTTGGATGAATAATCAACAGAACAAGCAACAATGGCAGGTTGAAATGTAGCAGGCACTTTGGAGTTGGGGGGTCCCCATGATATTGTGGTTGTCTCCTGAGCCAGATGGGGGACAATCCCCAGCATCGTTTTTTTCTCAAGAGTAAGATAAAGGTAAAGGTTCCCCTCGCACATATGTGCTAGTTGTTCCCGACTCTAGGGGGCAGTGCTCATCTCCGTTTCAAAGCCAAAGAGCCAGTGCTGTCCAAAGACATCTCTGTGGTCATGTAGCCGGCATGACTCAACACCAAAGGCACACTGAATGCTGTTCCCTTCCCACCAAAGGTGGTCCCTATTTTTCTACTTGCATTTTTCACGTGCTTTCGAACTGTTTGGTTGGCAGAAGCTGGGGCAAGAAACGGGAGCTCACCCCGTTACGCGGCACTAGGGATTCGAACCACTGAACTTCCGACCTTTCGCTCGACAAGCTCAGCGTCTTAGTCACTGAACCACCGCATCCCTCTTTCTCAAGAGTAGTGCACTCTATTAAAGAATTCAGATTAATTTCCATATTGGAATGATGAGCTGCCCACCGCGAAGTCTATGAGAAACGTTCAACCTTCAAAATGCTATCCCAAAGGTGCTTTTTCAGGAGGCAAGTGGACTTTCTTGTTTTTTCTTTGAAGATGTTTCGCTTCTCATGCAAGAAGCTTCTTCAGCTCGGATTTGGATGATGGGGAATGGAAGGATTCAGACTGGTTCAGCCGAACCGTTAGTAATGGCGGCCGGTGGTTCAGAGAACCAGTAGTGATGTCGGTGCGAGGCTCCGCCCACCCACCCGGTCGTTGTTACTTCCTGGTTTTAACCAGGAAATAACCTGTTTTTTACCCTCTGCACATGCACAGAAGGGTTTACACATGCGCAGAGGGTCCACGCGTGTGTGTGTACTTACGAACTGGTTGGGAAGGTAAGTAGATTTCACCCCTGATTTGTATCCTTTTAAGAGGGTCGTTGAAGCACTTGGAAGTTTATCTGTGTCTTCGGGGTCACCCAAATACTGCTCCTGGTTCCTGTAGTTTGTAATTTTTCCTCTGGAAATCCATTCCTACTCCCACGCCATTCAAAGAATGGAACTCCTTCCATTCCCCATCATCCAGTCAGAGCTGAAGAAACTTCTTGGATGAGAAGCGAAACGTCTTCAAAGAAAAAACAAGAAAGTCCACTTGCCTCCTGAAAAAGGGACAACCCTTTGGGACAACCATGACCTGGATGACTGAGAATCTCTACAGATCTTCAAAATGCTACATGTCTAAGAGGTATCATTGTTCATTTGTTGGTTTTTTCAGTTGCAGTTGGATATCAAGATCTCAAAAGCTTTGGAAGAGATCTATTTTATTAACAGTGCAATTCTATTGCACAGAGGAAGAGGCAGTCTTGATTTTTTTTTTCTGGCAAGTTAGAAAGAGAAGAGAGTGGCTATTTAAAGTTCTCTTGTTGGTTATTCTTGATTTATCTCTCTGACTTCAAGATTTTTCTTCAAGAATTTCCTGACAGTTAGAACAATTAATCAGTGGAACAACTTGCCTCCAGAAGTTGTGAATGCTCCAACCCTGGAAGATTTTAAGAAGATGTTGGATAACCGTTTGTCTGAAGTGGTGTAGGGTTTCCTGCCTAAGCAGGGGGTTGGACTAGAAGACCTCCAAGGACCCTTCCAACTCTGTTATTCTATTCTATTTTCTTCTCTTGCACATTCTTTCCTCTTTTCACCCTTTCCTACCCATTGATTCTAGTAAAAGAAAAACAATGTAGGCAAGCAACTTTTGGGTGTACTTTTTCCTGTTCCAAGATGGTGGTGGCAGTTTGGGAAAAGATGACTTAGTTTCTGTGATGTCTAGATTCAGATTTTCCACTCTGAGAAGAAGGACTAGGGATGACATGATAGTACTGTTCCAGTACTTGAGGGGCTGCCTATTCTCCAAAGCACCAAAGGACAGGACAAGAAGCCATGGATGGAAACTAATCAAGGAGAGAAGCAACCTGGAATTAAGGAGAAACATCCTGGCAGTGCGGACAATTAATCAGGGGAACTGCTTCCCTTCAGAAGTTGTGGGTGCTTCATCACTGGAGGTTTTTAAGAAGAGACAGGACAGCCATTTGCCTGAAATGGTATAGGGCCGTGATGGCGAACCTATGGCACGCGTGCCACAGGTGGCACACGGAGCCATATCAGTGGGCACGCGAGTTCAGCTCTGGTGCACATGCGCGCACCGGTCAGCTGATTTTTGGGCCTTCTAGGCCCACCAGAAGTAGGGAAACAGACTGTTTTCTTCTTCCGGAGGGTCTGAAGGGATGGGAAAGGCCTGTTTTTTGCTCTCCCCAGGCTCCAGAACCTCTCTAGGAGTCTGGGGAGGGTGAAAATGGCCTTCCCCCCCCCGAGGCTGGAAATGACCCATTTGCCGATTTCCAGTCCCACCGTGCCACCAGGCCTACCAGGCCCACCGTGCCATCACGTGCCAAAAGCAGGGGCAGCACGGGGGGTCATGCATGGATTTGTGGGGGTGGGACACATATAATTATGGGTGTGGGCACGTACGTGCATGCCCCCCCCTCCGCGCTGCCCTCGCTTTTGGCATGTGATGGCAAAAAGGTTAGCCATCACTGGTATAGGTTTTCCTGCTTGAGCAGGGAGCTGGAGTAGAAGACCTCCAAGGTCCCTTCCAAGTCTATTATTCTGTTCTGTTATTCTAGATTTGGGTCTCTTGTGGTAATGTAATGATTCTAAACTGATATCACAGTATTATAATTTTGGAGTTTACATAAATCCATATCTTAGATACAATTCCATCCTTTTCCCAGAGATTAATTTCCTTATACGTTTGGTGAATCCATAGAAGATGCGAAGAGAATTCCATTCAGTGACATTTCTAATTTAATACATATAGTCCTCAATGTCTGACAGTAATGGAGCCTGCCCGTTAATGATTATATTTCATAACTATTGTAAAATGGGTCAATCAAGCAGCAAAAGATCCTGTTCATGTATAGCTTGCTGTTCGGTAATACATCTTAATAATGCCTACTAATAAAACATGAATCGTCTCGCCAACTTTTCTTTTCCAAATTAAGTTGAGAAGATTTGCTTCTTTTAAAATAATGTGCAAATTAGAGATCCAATCTAGAACTAAGGAGAAATTTCCTGGCGGTTAGAACAATTAACCAGTGGAACGACTTGCCTCCAGAAGTTGTGGATGCTCCAACACTAGAAGTTTTTAAGAAGAGATTAGACAACCATTTGCCTGAAATGGTATAGGGCTGTGATGGTGAACGTATGGCATGCGTGCCAGAGGTGGCACGCAGCGCCCTCTCTGATGGCACACAAGGCGTCACCCCAGTTCAGCTCTGCCACGTATGTGCGCGCACCTCCCACCAGCCAGCTAGTCTTTGGGTCTCTGCCAGGCGCATGAGGGGGGCACATAAATGCACAGGGGATGGAGTGCATGCAGGGGGCTGCTTGCAAATGCAGGGGGTGGGTGGAGTGCATGCGGGGGCGTATGTGCATGTGCAGGGGGCAGGGCGCATGTGCGAGGGGCATGCACACATTTCATTTTGGGGGTTTGGGCGTGCATGTGCTTATGGCACTCGGTCCGGAAAAGGTTAGCTATCACTGGTATAGGTTATTTTCTGTGATTCAGATTTCCCCTCTGAGGGAAAAACATGAAAAGAAGGACTAGGGATGACATGGTAGTACTGTTCCAGTACTTGAGGGGCTGCCTATTCTCCAAAGCACCAAAGGACAGGACAAGAAGCAACGGATGGAAACTAATCAAGGAGAGAAGCAATCTGGAATTAAGGAGAAACTTCCTTACAGTGAGGACAATTAATCAGAGGAACTGCTTCCCTTCAGAAGTTGTGGGTGCTTCACCACTGGAGGTTTTTAAGAAGAGACTGGACAGCCATTTGCCTGAAATGGTATAGGGTCTCCTGGTTGAGCAGGGGGTTGGATTAGAAGACCTCCAAGGCCCCTTTCAATTCTGTTATTCAAATGTGGAACCCAAACCTTTATGATAAGTAGCGGAGACCTGAATGGGATTTGAATTAATGAAATAAGAAAGGCAAAGGAATAATTAGTGCTTCATTTCATTCACCATCACTGGTGAAAATAGACGTTACCAAAGGACAAGTCACACTTTGCACCAACAAGTCAAAGAACTCAGCTTAGGACATGTGTCCTATAAACCCTAACCCTTTATTATTTCCCACAGGCCATTGCAATAACAAAATCTGGTTTTTCCATTTATTGCATTGTTTTGTTCGGACCTGAACCCAATAGTAATACTGATGATGCTGCCTAGTTGGGTAATGATACATCTGCAAGAAAACATGCAAACTCAGAGAACACCAAGGACCCCAATATTATAACTATCAGTACAGAATTATACTACAAAATGCTTTCAGAAAGGTATCAGTATCTTGCTTGTACATTCACCAAACATACAAGGAAAACATTTTCTTGTTTTTTCCTTGGGGAAAAAATTGCAGAAGTATAAAAAAAATGTTGAGACTCTAGAAAGAGTGCAGAGAAGAGCAACCAGGATGATTAGGGGACTGGAGGCTAAAACATAAGATGAACGGTTGCAGGAACTGGGCATGGCTTGTCTAGTGAAGAAGAAGGACCAGGGGAGACACGATAGTAGCAGTCTTCCAATATTTGAGGGGCTGCCACAGAGAGGAGGGGGTCAAACTATTTTCCAAAGCACCTGAAGGCCAGACAAGGAATAATGGATGGAAACTGATCAAGGGGAGATTCAACCTGGAAATAAGAAGAAAATTTCTGACAGTGAAGACAATCAACCCATGGAACAGAAGTTGCCTTTGGAAGTTGTGGGAGCTTCATCACTGGAAGCTTTCAAGAAGAGACTGGACTGCCATTCGTCAGAAATGGTGTAGGGTCTCCTGCTTCGGTGGGGGATTGGACTAGAAGACCTACACCAGGGGTCCCCAAATTTGGCAGCTTTAAGACTTGTGGACTTCAACTCCCAGAATTCTCCAGTCAGCTAAGCTTATCTGCCAAGTTTGAAGACTTCTGACCTACACGGTCCTTTCCAACTCAGTTAAACTACTCTACTCTACTCTACTCTACTCTAATCTAATTATATCCATTGGAGTCTGACCCCACCTCTGTCACCACCTCATCAACCAGTCATTTCTGACTGTCTAATCTAATCTAATCTAATCTAATCTAATCAGGATTTCCATTGGACATGCAATTAGTAAAATTTGACACAAGCAACATGGCTACCATTTGGTAACTTAGCTTCTAAGCATTGTTTTGATGCACTGAAGGGAGCAGGGAGCTAGAATTTGTCATAAATATAATAGCCCCACTCCAAAAAAAATGTGGACTCCTTTGGAACAAAATGCCACAGGATAGGTTGGAGGTGTGTGAAAATGAAAACAAATGTCACTTATTCCTCAGGAGAAAATGCCTCCTGAGATATTTTGGCTCAGTTCTAGCCTTCATTTTCTTCAGGGTTTTTTTCCCCCTGACTTCAACTTTCAGTAATATTTCTAGGGTCCTAATAATCGTCATTGGGGGTGGGAAAATTGCTTGTCTTAGATCTCACATGCTCACTAACTTTGATTCCCACAGAGTCGGTGTGCCTGCATCTCTCCTTCATCCACACACCCCCTCCAGAGGCGTTTATATCCATTGGAGTCTGACCCCACCTCTGTCACCACCTCATCAACCAGTCATTTCTGACTGTGAGGTAAATCTTTCTTATTGGTCCACCTCTGAGCTGATTGTAGGCTTAGAACAGAAATTCACTTTTTTAACGGTATCATGTTAAAGTATCAAGTAACGGTATGAAGCAAAATGGATTCCTAGGAGAAAGAGGGCCATTTCCCCTACCACCTTCATTTTTGCTCAACTACAGTAAGAAATGATTCCACCAAGGCTTTATTCTCTATTCTGTACTTATTGCACTGTGTTCTGAAATGAAAATCCTTTTTCTTTTTTAAATGGAAGGGGGAAAAATGTGAAAAATATATGGAATGAGAGGAGATTGCTTAAAAGTTTTTCTTCTTGGACTGCTTTCAAAAGAGATTACATCAGATATTGAGTGACTGCAAGGATCTGAAACCCACTGCTGCAGTTAACTGATTTAAATCTTATGTTAGGCACAGTTAAATAATACAGCACTAGAGAATATATAAGATTAGATTATTACATCACTCAACATTAGATAATGCTTCAGTTCCCCTCTTCTGATGTACCAAGCATCCATATTTCTTCATATCTTCATGAATTTCTGGGAATATAGCTCAAATGAAGGCTTATTGGTAAAGAGTAATTCAAATGGTGTTGTCTAAATAAATTTTTGGTCACATGAATGTTTATAAAATATCTCCAAGTAGTAGCCATATGGTAATTCAATATACAGATTGAACATATTTTGTTCACATACTAGTCACATTGTCAGCCAAGGTAGAAATCATGTTTCCTCCAGAAATTTTGGACTGGATTGTCTTCTGTAACTCCTAGGACTGGTTGAAAATTTTGGTAATATTTTTCAAAATATTCTTTCAAAATACTCTTTCCTATGCTATTTTTATGCTCTTTGAATAGTGCAGTATCATTGAAGAACTCAAGAAAAGGGGGAGGAGGAGGAGAAGGAGGAAGGAGGAAGAAGAAGGGAAGGGAAGAAGAAGAAGAAGAAGAAGAAGAAAGAAGAAGAAGAAGAAGAAGAAGAAGAAGAAGAAGAAGAAGAAGAAGAAGAAGAAGAAGAAGAAGAAGAAGAAGAAGAAGAAGAAGAAGAAGAAGAAGAAGAATTACTTTCCAAAAGTTCTCATCATGATCTATATATGATTTAATATTTGTTTCAACACAATTGTTTACATCACAAGGGAGATTGTATGGAAGGACACAAGTTTGGTCATGCATAAAACTGAGATAAGACATCAAATGTGTACTTTAAACATGCCTTCCTCTTTAGAAAAAGAACAAAATGAGCATATACCAAGAGGAAAGACTGTCAAAACCAATGTTCACAACTTTTGTAGAATGTGTGACATTAGGAAAAGAGTTCTCTGCACATATCAGACCAGTTGAATCTTGCAACATAACTGGATTTTCACAATATTGCAGATTAAGTTTAAATGCTGTCTAGTGCTTTAATGGGTTGTGGTAAGTGTCATAACCTGATTTATCTGTCTAAGCATAGTATGCCATGCAAAAATAATGATTTTGGGTTTAGCTTTATTTAAATATAATAAATAATTATATAATGTTTTGTGAAGGCATAAAATTTACTTTCTTAAACTAATTCTAGGACTAATTTGCTTTGCTGTTACAATAAATAGACATTATTTTTTTTGAAGCTGCTGGTAGATGACTTCTGGAATGTAGATGTAGATGTAGAGATGATAGAGATAGAGATAGATGTGTGTGTGCACGTACACACCCACACCGAAATTTCATATTTCTGTAATAATGGGATGTTATATTCATTACTCTCTAAAGTTAACGTAAATTCCCTGCTATTTCATATATTGCATGTCAAATGCAGTTATAAATATAATGGAAAAATGAAAAGAAAGGTAAGATAAGCTTTTTCTGAACATTGTCAAAGATATATTTTGTTAGACGGTCATCCTGGAGTATCTCTGCAATCAATTTAGGCAGTTATGGATTAATAATCTGACTTGGAACAAGGCAAGGACATGCAAACTAGCAGTTTCAGACTGTATTAGAATTTCATTCAATCTGTCCCTGCCTGCCCGATGGCAAGGGATGATGGAGTTGGAGCTCAAGACATCAAATAATATTTTACAGGTAGTCTTCACTTAAAGACTGCCTGGTTTAGCAACCGTTCTAAGTAAGAAAACAATGTAAAATGTAAGTTGGAATACTGTGTATACTTGGAATACACCTGGAATACCATGTCCAGTTTTGGTCACCATGATACAAAAAAAGAAAAGATGCTGAGACCCTAGAAAGTATGGAGAAGAGCAACAAAGATGATAAGGGATCTGAAGGCTAAATTGTATAATGAAGGGTTCAGAGAACAAGGTATATCTAGCTTCAATCACAACAATACACGAGCACACAATAGATACAAACTTAAAGTGAACCGCTCCAAACTTGATTGCAGAAAATATGACTTCAGCAACAGAGTGGTCAATGCCTGGAATGCACTACCTGACTCTGTGGTCTCATGTTGTGGCCCTTACGTGGTCTGTGAAGCTGGTGGCTGATTCGGACAGCGAGGAGGCTGGTGTGGTGCTGCGCCAGCAGCCTGTGCAGCTGGCACTCGAGCTGGACAATGAGGCTGGAGAAGATGTGGTGCCAGAGGTGGGGATTCAGCCAGGGCCTTCAGAACTTCCAGAAGCTTCCTTAAGTGAAGAGGACGAAGAGGAGGAGCCTCTTCTCGATGCACGGGCATGCAGAACTGCCAAAAGGCAGGAGTGGCTCCTCAGGAGGAGGTCTCCTCAAGAGTAAGGCTGGGGGCTAATTGGCCACTCCCTTAGCCTATTTAAGGAGGAACGCCGACTGAAGCAATTTGCAGGGAACAACTTCATTCACTCTCCTTCGTGCCTTGATCTCTGCAAATTGCTTCTGGGCTTTCTGCCAACCATAGTAATATTAAGATTATTTATTCTTTGCATTCTTGTAGGCTGTTAAGAAAGTTAATTAACAGCCTTTGTTTGAAAAAAAAAACTGTTTAATTTAGTAAACTAAGGCTTGTACAGACTTTGTGTGTGCTGCGTTCTTTGGGGTCTGTAGCTGGGGCAGAACATCTCATCCCCAAACTCCCAAAACTTTAACCTAAAACTGTCTAGTGTTGACCTCACCCCATTCCTAAGAGGTCTGTAAGGGGCGTGCATAAGAGCACCAGCGTGCCTACCGTCCCTGTCCTAATGTTCCTTTTAATTGTACTCATTTTACGTATTCAATTCATGCTTATACTTATATATATTATCTAACATATATATATTATCTATTTATTTATGGACAAAATAAATAAATAAAAAATAAAAATAAAATAGCTAGCTTATTGAAAAGAAGGATTAAGGGGGGAACAAATCTTCCAGTATTTGAGGGGCTATCACTAGAGAAGAGGAGATTGACTTATTCTTCAAAGCACTTGAAAGGAGGACAAGAAGTAATGGGTGGAAGTTTGTCAAAGAGAGATACAACCAGAGATGTTATTCTGCCAGTTCAGACCGGTTCACTGGAACCGGGATTGGAAATCTACGGTGGGCCCGCCCCAGCTCTATGCCATCCTATTAAGGCATGTTTTTGAGGCCAGGTGCATGCGTGGAAGGCAGGCTCATGCGCAAACCGGGCACGTGCATGGCGAACCAGTAAGAACATAATCTGAAACCCACTGCTGGATGCAAGTATCCAGCGCTAGAAGTAAGGAGAGATTTTCTGACAGTGAAAGCAATAAATCAATGGAATAGCTTGCCTCCTAGACTTGTGAATGTTCCATCGCTGGAGGTTTTAAAAAATAGTCTGGGCAACCGCTTGACCCGGATAGTCTAAAATCTCCGGCCTTAAGCAGAGTTTGGACTAGAAGAGTTAAGTTTGTTTGTTTGTTTATTTATTTATTTATTTATTTGTCAACAAATAAGAAAACAAGTAACAAAGTAGACACAGACATGGACACATGAAAAAATTTTGGCACAAAAAAAAAAGATATAAATAAGCCAAACATAGCCATAAACACATAGAATGATTACATCAGTGGTGAAATCCAAATTTTCTTACTACCGGTTCTGTGGGCATGCCTTGGTGGGCGTGGTGTGGCGTGGTGGGGCATGATGTGGCATGATGTGGCGTGGTGTGGCGTGGTGTGGTGAGGTGAGGTGGGTGGGCTTACTGGGTGTGGCAGGAGAAGGATACTGCAAAATCTCCATTCCCACCCCACTCCAGGGGAAGGATACTGCAAAATCCCCATTCCCTTCCCCACTCCTGGGGGAAGGATATTGCAAAATCTCCATTCCCACCCCACTCTGAGGCCAGCCAGAGGCGGCATTTGCCGGTTCTCTGAACTACTCAAAATTTCTGCTACCAGTTCTCCAGAACCTGTCATAACCTGCTGGATTTCACCCCTGGATTGCATATAATTAGGAACAGTAGGACAAGGACGGTAGGCACGCTGGTGCGCTTATGCACGCCCCCTTAGGGACCTCTTAAGAAACATGAAAGGTCCACGGTAGACAGATTACGGTAAAAGGTATGGGGATTAGAGAGACTAACAACAGGGTCAGGTAGATTGTTCCAGACATTTACTACTCTATTGCAAAAGTCATATTTCCTACAATTAAGATTAGAGCAAATTACACTGAGTTTAAATCTATTGATGGCCCTTGTATTATTACGGTTGAAATTAAAGAATTCATTTACAGGTAGGACGTTTTGGTAAATAATCTTATGAACTAAGCATAGGTCGAAATGTAGACAACATAGTTTGAGGCTTTCTAGACCTAAGATTTCAAGCTTGGTGGTATAGGGACTATATCAAGTTGGACTAGAAGACTTCCAAGGTCCCTTCCAACTCTATGATTCTATATTCTGTGTTGGGCGGGTGGTGTATGGTCCAATGTGCCCAGGAATGCAGTGTCTGTTTTAAGATTCTCTTAACCTACCTGAGGCCAAGATCCCAACACAGTTACTATCCAGTGCAGGGCCAGAATCACCTTCCACTTTTTCCCGCTGGAACCTATTCAGTCCAAATTCCGAGGAGAAATCTTCCAAGTCCTCTATTATTTTCTCTAATGCAACCTTATCCTTGGAAGTAAGAGCGATGAGACTAAAGAACAGAATATGTCAAAACACATGAAATGATTGGCATAGATGGAGATCAAACTTTCCCACAAGTTTGATCTCCTTAGCACCAGAGAATGGATCTTAAACTGTGGGGAAGTGAGCAATTTGCAGTTGTCTTTCAATTCTAGGGCTTTTTCATCTTATTTATAGTTAATGGGTCTCAAGCAAGCAACCACAATGCTCAAGCTGTGCCTGTGTGATACAGGATGCCAATCTCATGTGGTCAGTATCTTTCATGGCTGACGGTTTGTGATCAGGGCATCAGATGAATCACTCATATAATGGAAATCCCAAACCAGAGAAGGACTTCTACCCCATCCCAGTGCAATGCTCTCTCCCCTTCCTTTATCAATGCTAGAACATTGATGGCTTTGATTAAAAAAGAAGAAGAATGCAATTAACTTTATTTCTACTTGGAAACCACTCCTGGACTTTGTGCTTGAGGTGGGGGTGGGGGAATGAAACGTTGATTTTTGGGTTTTTGCTGATTCGATAGGTTTGTTGTTATAGAAATGGCTACTTTATACTATTATGTAAAAGTGGAAAGTTGAGGTTGGATGCTATTACCTTATTCTACTGCACCAAAAAGAATCAGAAGTCCTTGCTTTTCTCTTTTTCCCCCTCTTCCCCTATACTTTTTCCTCTTTCCCTTCCCCTCTCCCACTTTCCCATTATTTTCATTTTTCTTTGTATTTTTGTATTTCTGATTAGAAGGGAATGGAATGGAATGGAATGGAATGGAATAGAATAGAATAGAATAGAATAGAATAGAATAGAATAGAATAGAATAGAATAGAATAGAATAGAATAGAATAGAATAGAATAGAATAGAATATTCTTTGTTGGCCAAGTGTGATTGGACACACAAGGAATTTGTTTTTGGTGTATATGCTCTCAGTGTACATAAGAAGAATAAAAAAACATTCTTTAAGAATAAAAAGATACAACACTTAGTGATAGTCAAGGTTACTAATAAGATATCAAATTTCTGATAGCCTTGGTAGTACAGGGGTTTAAGGCACCCTGTTATTAAGCTGGTTATTAAGACCAGCTGCCTGCAATTACTGCAGGGTTCGAATCTCGCCAAGGCTCAAGGTTGACTCAGCCTTCCATCCTTTCAAAGGTAGGTGAAATGAGGACCCAGTTTGTGGGGGCAATAAGCTGACTTTGTATAAATATACAAAAGGATGAAGGCTATTGCTGAGCACATTGTAAGCCGCCCTGAGTCTCCGGAGAAGGGCGGCATATAAATCAAAATTAAAAAAAAAAAAAAATTCTGATGTTGATGAACTAATGATCAATCATTCTGTATAATTATTAGTGTATTAATATATTAATAATGCAGGATTTTAAAATATAAATTTCCCGAATAGTATCCCTTTCTTTCTCATGTGCTATCCATCTCCCTCTTTCTCTCTGTATATATATATATATATATATATATATACAACTTGTGGAAATCAGTAGGTTGGTGTTTTGGTTTTTTTTTTAAATGCATCTTTCACACAAAAGGGGATTATTTCTGCAGATATCTGAGCAAAGAAAGAAGCAATCTCGAGGATTTAGTTTTGCCTTGTCCTGTATGGTAAAGCTAAACTGTCATCCTGGTTCCTGAAGATCCGCTCCTGCAGGAATGTATGGAGTGTCTAAGGCACCCCTGACCTGTCCTGATGGGGGTTGAAGGGGTGTCGTCCCCTTAACTGCTATTGCTGCCTCAAATAAGCAGAATGTTTGCTCTTATCAGCATTAGCGCCTGGGTCGCCCTCTTGAGCCTAACCCTAACAAGAATAAAAAAAAGCAATACATTCAATAGCCGTATGACCATCTTCTCCCCATTATTGTTTCCATACGAATACTTTTTCTCTAGCCTTTTCTTCCTTGCGAAAGGGGAGAGGGGTCATCCTCAGACAGAGACCTCCCAAATTTTAAATTAAATCTCCTCCATTTTCATACCAGAGAAGCACAAATAATAAAATTGAGAACCACCAGAGTCTTAATTGTATTTCTAGCTAGATTCTGTAGTACATTGCAAGGACATGAACTTTGAAGAGGTGACACTGGCTTTCTCCTTTATTTCCCCCCCTTTCCCCCCCCTTTTTTTAAAAAAGAACAAAATATCCCTACTGCTACTTTCTTCCCACCTCCCCCACCATTCAAATCTCATCTGAGAAGAGCTGGAATGAAGCTGTCACTCAGATCTGCTCAGGGACCTGTCAGAAAAACACTGAGTCTTTTCATTTTGATGGGTCAGCTCGCAATCCCTCTGGAAGAGAAGTTCGTGCCATGATGGGTTTTCTTTCCAGAGAAATCCTGAATTCTAATGAAACTCAAAATCATTCAATAAAGGCAGGGTTATGGATAAGTAATCCAAAGAAGATGAGAGCAAAAATTGTACTTTCTCTTCAGCAGCGGTTCCAACATTCAACTTTTCCCAGTGTTCCAAACAAGGGGAGGAGGATGGTGAGGATGGAGAAGAGATGGCGGGGGGGAGGGAAAGAAGGGAGGAAGAAAGAAGGAAAGAAAGAAAGAGAGAGGGAGGGGGGAGGGGGAGGGGGAGGGAAGGAGGGAAAGAGAGAGGAAGAGAGAGAGAGAAAGGAAGGAAGGAAGGAAGGAAGGAAGGAAGGAAGGAAGGAAGGAAGGAAGGAAGGAAGGAAGGAGGAAGGAAAAGGGAGGGAGGAAAAGAGGGAGAAAGAAAAGAAAGGAAAGAAGAAAGAGAGGGAGGGAGGGAGGGAGGGAGGAAAAGAGAGAGAAAGGAAAGAAGGAAGGAAGGAAGGAAGGAGGAAAGAGAAAGAGAGAGAGAGAGAAAGAAAGACAAAGTAGGCAGGCAGGCAGAAAAAGAAAGAAAGAAAGAAAGAAAGAAAGAAAGAAAGAAAGAAAGAAAGAAAGAAAGAAAGAAAGAAAGAAAGAAAGAAAGAAAGAGGGAGGGAGGGAGGGAGGGAGGGAAAGAGAGAGGAAGCGAGAGAGAGAAAGGAAGGAAGGAAGGAGGGAGGGAGGAAAAGAGGGAGAAAGAAAAGAAAGGAAGGAAGAAAGAGTGAGAGAGAGAGAGAGGGAGGGAGGAAAAGAGGGAGAAAGAAAAGAAAGGAAGGAAGAAAGAGTGAGAGAGAGAGAGAGGGAGGGAGGAAAAGAGAGAGAAAGGAAAGAAAGAAAGAAGGAAGGAAGGAAAGAGAAAGAGAGAGAGGGAGGGAGAGAAAGAAAGAAAGAAAGAAAGAAAGAAAGAAAGAAAGAGAAAGAAAGAAAGAAAGAAAGAAAGAAAGAAAGAAAGAAAGAAAGAAAGAAAGAAAGAAAGAAGGAAGGAAGGAAAGAAATCACAGCATCCTTTGTCTTCATGCCATATTGTGATTAGGTAACAGTTTTCCAAATAAACGAAAGGTCATGGCACAAAATTTCTGAGGTAAATATCCTCCACCTCTGCCTAGGATGTAATTTGTGCCTAGGATGTAAGAGGTGAATGTGTGTTGCCATCGGGAGAAATACCTGCCATTAGCATGCTTGGAAATGTACCCCTTCATTAGTACAATATCCACCCAAATGCTAAATCTCCCTTTCTGCCAACTTGTATGCCGAAGATCAGTTTCTACTTATGGGTGATTTAAGGCAGGGAAATGTAAGCTGGTGGGAGAGATGGTGAATGAAGCAGGGTAATTTATAGGCATGCTGATGTCTCCTTTTAATGTGGCTTTATTAACACATGTGCTTTATGGGTTTAAAATATGTATGAATTCACAGGCCCTTTTATGTTGCCTGCCACGGAACACTTTGTTTATTTTAACAAGGGGATAATTGTATTTTGCTAACTGTTTTTTTTTTCCCCTCGTCCTGATGGGATCATTAAAGGAGATATAAAGCATTTGGAAGCAGAGCAAAATTTCTGCCGTAAAACCGAGATTTAAGATTGCCTTTTATTAGGAGGTGAACTTTAAATGGGTTAACTGGAAGGTGAACCAAATGATTCTCTCTTCTCTTTTTCTATATAGTATTATAAATACAAATCTCGTTTGCACAAATAACAATAAGGATAACAATAATGCTCCAACATGGTTGTGTGTGAACTATGGATGTTGAGATTTTTATTAGGGCCTCAACTGTTTTTTCTTTTTTTCCCCAACTGGTCTTGGTAATTGTATTATATTTTATCTTTGTTCCATGGATCACAATAGAAATTTGTTTAAATAATAATAGTATATTTTCTCGATGAGAAAGACAGACCAAAAAGAAAAAGTTTGGATGGAAGATAGACTTGTTGGATGAAGCTTAACACAAAGGCTCATGGATGGACATTTGATGCCACAAGGTGATTCAGCCCATGGTGAGACGGGTGCCACTATCTTCCCATCCAACTCAGAAACCCACCTCCATCATCCATCCATCCATCCATCCTCCATCCTCCATCCTCCATCTTCCATCATCCATCCATCATCCATCATCCATCATCCATCCATCCATCCATCCATCCTCCATCCTCCATCCATCCATCCTCCATCCATCCATCCATCCATCATCCATCCATCATCCATCCATCCATCCATCATCCATCATCCATCATCCATCATCCATCATCCATCATCCATCATCCATCATCCATCATCCATCATCCATCCATCCATCCATCCATCCATCATCCATCATCCACCATCCACCATCCATCCATCCATCCACCATCCATCCATCCATCCATCCATCCTCCATCCTCCATCCATCCATCCATCCTCCCATCCATCCATCCATCCATCCATCCTCCATCCTCCATCCTCCATCCATCCATCCATCCTCCCATCCATCCTCCATCATCCATCATCCATCCTCCATCATCCTCCATCATCCATCCATCATCCATCATCCATCCATCCATCCATCCATCCTCCATCCATCCTCCATCCATCCATCCATCCATCCATCCATCCATCCTCCATCCATCCATCCATCCATCATCCATCCATCCATCCATCCATCATCCATCATCCACCATCCATCCACCATCCATCCATCCACCATCCATCCATCCATCCATCCATCCACCATCCATCCATCCATCCATCCATCATCCATCCATCCATCCATCCATCCATCCATCCATCATCCATCCATCATCCATCATCCATCATCCATCATCCATCATCCATCATCCATCCATCCACCATCCATCCATCCATCCATCCATCCATCCATCCATCCATCTATCCATCCACCATCCATCCATCCATCCATCCATCCATCCATCCATCCATCCATCATCCATCCATCCATCCATCCATCCATCCATCCATCATCCATCCATCCATCCATCCATCCATTCATCTATCCATCCATCATGGCACTTTTTTTCCTATAACCTCTTTGGCTGACGCTTTTAAAAGTAAAAAAAATAATAAAAAGCCTCTGATGAGGTGGGAGAGGTAAGCGAGCGGCAACTGGGCCGGGGACCGGTTCGGGGGCATGGCCAGCCAATGTTATTACCGGTCCTCTGAACTACTACAAAGTTTTACTACCGGTTCTTGTGAACCGGTGTGAACCGGGAGCAACCTACCACTGGTTTGAACTAACGTATAACCCAAAATAGATTATCCTTTGAAACTTGCTCTTCTCTGAATTTTAAGCTGTTATTCTTCAATGAATAAAAACTTGCAGAAATCTGTATATCAAGTAGGTATGCAAAAATAACAATACAAATAAAGCTTTATATTAAGCAAAATATAATTTGCTTAATTATATTTTGTCACAGCAACTTGCTGTGGCCAACTCACCATAAAACAAGAGTTACACTACTATCGAAGAAATGGTGGAATAGAATCATTAAAGAAGGGATGCAAAATTTCATATAAAATGTGAATGACAAAAATTTAAATATTTTTAAATTTTATTTTAAATAATTAAAATGAATTGTCCAATTGTCCCGGGGTGAGTTGGCAGTGGTGAGCTGTCCCATTCCGAAAATAGCTTACAAGCCATATTAGGCAATGTTGTATACAGAATTGGTCTACACACAAAAGGAATACATAATTTTATATTCTTCTATACAACCCCTGTTATTAAAGGATGTATGGGGTTTTTTTAAGAAGTGCATGATCAAGTTTCAAATTTCTTAGAGGTTTAAAGTGAACAGGAAATATATTGCCTTGATAGTAAAAGAAAAAATCATGATCATATTACCTTCCAATTATGGTCAACATGTTTCAAAGAAAAAATGTTTGTCAGATCGTGGGTGATTGCTGGTTGAAAACAAGCAAACAGCAACAAATGCTTTTTTTCAAACTACCAGAACATACTTGCATGTGTCAGAAACAAATGTTAGTCTGTCTCTGTTAGAATCCTTCCTTCCTTCCTTCTTTCCTCCTTCCTTCCTTCCTTCCTCCATCCTTCCCTTCCTTCTTTTCCTCCTTCCCTTCCTTCTTTTCTTCTTCCCTCCCTCCCTCCCTCCCTTTCTTCCTTCCTCCATCCTTCCCTTCCTTCTTTTCCTCCTTCCCTTCCTTCTTTTCTTCTTCCCTCCCTCCCTCCCTCCCTTTCTTCCTTCCTCCATCCTTCCCTTCCTTCTTTTCTTTTCTTCTTCCCTCCCTCCCTTTCTTTTTTTTTCTACAAAAGCTTTCTCTGAAGTTGAAGAGGAAATAAATATCAAAACATTTGTGCAATATGAGAAAGAGGGATGGTGTCAGGAAAAAAGAAAAAAAAAACACAGAATGGTTGGGACGTATGCGTCTGGTAAGGCCATGGAGAAATCCTTCAGCTTGCTTTGCAGATGGATCTCAACCTAGAAAGGTCAAATTTCCTTGAATTAATCCTAAGGGATTGTTGATGGCTGTTTAGAGAACCCAAGACTGTGGTTGTCCCTCTCCATTACTTAGCATTGGAATAATAAATAAATAAATACTTAAAAAAAAAAAAACAACCCTGACACTATTTGCGGTGAACAAAGATTAGATAAATCATGCTGAATATCAGAAACTGGTGAAAGGACCTTTGAGTTATCCATTTTTAAATATGTTTAATTTAATTTAAATATATTTATTTTTAAATATATTTAATTTAATTTAAATATATTTATTTCTTTTACCTATGCCATAAATGGCATAAATTATTTTTTTTTAAAAAAAATCCCCATTGAAAACATTTACATTTACAAGGAAGAAGAGACTATTACTCAAAGATGGGAGTATATCCTATGTAAGTAGAAATTAGTGGCTAGATTTCTTAAGTTATTTCCCTTTACAACTCTGTTTTTATTTTTATTTTATTTATTTTATTTTGATTTATATGCCGCCCTTCTCCGGAGACTCAGGGCAGCTTACAATATGCTAAGCAATAGCCTTCATCCTTTTGTATATTTATACAAAGTCATTTTATTGCTCCCACAAACTGGGTCCTCAATTTACCTACCTTTGAAAGGATGGAAGGCTGAGTCAACCTTGAGCCTGGCGAGATTCGAACCTGCAGTAATTGCAGGCAGCTAGTCTTAATAACAGGATGCTTTAGACCACTGTACTACCAAGGCTCCTTGATACAAAGAGTGTCACCTTTGTTTGCACGGAGACAGAAATTAGCACTGAAAATGATTCCTTTAAAAAAAAAATTAAAACCCCGTTATGCTAGCACATACAGCGGATGGCTAGAAAATGTCCTAACAAGTTTTAAGGTGGGTTATGGGAAAGAATAAGATGAGCCAATCATGGGATAAAGATTCTGTATCAAATTCCCTCCACCCTTATTCCCAGGGCACCCTGAATGGGGATCCAATGGTAGTCTGCAAGAGTCACTTTGATTTGAGGGCAGATAAGGCATCAAAATCAATAGTCTTCTTCTTTCGCCTGCACTAAAGCATTTGAATGCACTGGTAATCATGGGTTTGTTGGGTCCTTGGTGCCCTGTAGGTAACATCATGAGCAGGGGTGGGTTCTAATTTTTTTTACTACTGGTTCTGTGGGCGTGGCTTATATTGTGGGTGTGGCTTGATGGTCATGTGAGAATCCTTTAGGATTTAGCAGAGGTCCTGGTCTACCAGGCTTTTAACTTCTTGCAGAGCTCATTTGTCTTTGGAGGCACCAGTCTACTCATTTGTTTTTGGAGGCATCGGTCTACTCATTTATTTTTGCAGGCACTGGTCTACCCATTTATTTTTGCAGGCATCAGTCTACTCATTTGTTTTTGGAGGCACTGGTCTACCCATTTATTTTTGCAGGCATCAGTCTACTCATTTATTTTTGCAGGCACTGGTCTACCCATTTATTTTTGCAGGCACCGGTCTACTCATTTGTTTTCTTTTAATACTGATCAGCTGTAGGGCAGCCCTTTGAAGCCCAGCGGCAAGAGTTTAAACAGTTTTTTTTTTCCCTCTAGCCGATCAGCTGGGACTCAAGAGGCAGCAATAGATTGGGGGTGGGGCCAAATAAAAGGTAAGAATAATGCAGGGGGGGCGGGGTAGAACCGGTTCGGTGATGTCATATCATCACCGCTACCGGCTCGACGGAACCGGGCCGAACCGGGAGAAACCCACCACTGATCATGAGTCTTAGAAGGGATAATAAACAGAGAGCAAATTCTACTCCCTTCCAGCACTGCCAATATGAGGGGCTGCCACAAAGAAGAAGAGGGGGGAGGTCACCCCATTCTCCAAAGTACATGAAGGCAGGAGAAGAAGCAACAGATGGAAACTCATCAAGGAGAGAAGCAACCTAGAACTAAGGAGAAATTTCCTGACAGGGAGAACAATTAACCAGTGGAACAACTTGCCTCCAGAAGTTGTGGATGCTCCAACACTTAAGGTTTTAGAATAGAATTCTTTATTGGCCAAGTGTGATTGGACACACAAGGAATTTGTCTTTGGTGCATAAGCTCTCAGTGTACATAAAAAGACAAGATACATTCATCAAGAATCATAAGGTACAACACTTAATGATAGTCATGGGTTACAAATAAGCGATCAAATCATACTAGGAAACAATCAATATAAATCGTAAAGTTGCAAGCAACAAAGTTACAGTCATGCAGTCATAAGTGGGAGGAGATGGGTGATAGGAACGATGAGAAGATTAATAGTAATAGTAATGCAGACTTAGTGAATAGTTTGACAGTGTTGAGGGAAATATTTGTTTAGCAGGGTGATGGCATTTGGGAAAAAAACTGTTCTTGTGTCTAGTTGTTCTGGTGTGCAGTGTTCTATAGCATAGTTTTGAGGGTAGGAGTTGAAATGGTTTATGTCCAGGATGCGAGGGGTCTGTAAATATTTTCACAGCCCTCTTTTTGATTCGTACAATATACAAGTCCTCAATGGAAGGCAGATTGGTAGTAATTGTTTTTTCTGCAGTCACATTCAATAGCAATAGCACTTAGACTTATATACTGCTTTACAGTGCTTTTTACAGGCCTCTCTAAGCAGTTTACAGAGTCAGCCTCTTGCCCCCAACAATCTGGGTCCTCATTTTACCCACCTTGGAAGGATGGAAGGCTGACTCAACCTTGAGCCTGGTGAGATTCAAACTGCTAAATTGCAGGCAGCCGGCAGGCAGCAGAAGTAAGCCTGCAGTACTAACTCTAACCACTGCACCACCGTGGCTCATTTTAAGAAGAGATTGGATAACCATTTGTCTGAAATGGTGTAGGGTGTCCTGCTTGAGCAGGGGATTGGACTAGAAGACCTCCAAGGTCCCTTCCAATTCTGTGATTCTGTTATTCTATGAAGGACTGTTCAAGGACCGCTTTCTTTTGCACCAGAAACTAACCGATAATGCCAGATACTAAGATATCAGATAACGTTTCAGCCAGGGGTGAAATCCAGCAGGTTCTGACAGGTTCTGGAGAACTGGTAGTGGAAATTTTGAGCAGTTCAGAGAACCGGTAGCAGAAATTTTGAGTAGTTCGGAGAACCGGCAAATACCACCTCTGGCTGGCCCCAGAGTGGGGCGGGAATGGGGATTTTGCAGTATCCTTCCCCTGCCACGCCCACCAAGCCACGCCCATAGAACCGGTAGTAAAAATATTTGGATTTCACCACTGGTTTCAGTAAGTACACAATCATAATCAGTTGTCCAGCTGCATTCTGGACCAATTCCGCTGTCCTGAGATTTCAAAATGCCTTGAATGTGGGCAGCCCCATATATAGGGCATTGCAATCATTACAAACACGATGTATTTTAAAACTTTGCTTTATCCCTTTTTGGCTCCCTTTTCCTTTCTTCATGCTGAATCTAAAATCATGAGCCAGAGATAAGGCTTGGTGGGGGATTTTTTTTAACCAGGAGCGTCTCTGACCTCACTTGAGAAAGAGCCATTCTGGATATATTCCATTTCAATCATGGTTTGGATTTGAGCTAAAGTGAGGGACAATCGTCCTTTAGCAAGAACAATATTTCCATTTCAGCAGAAGTAGTTGACTGAATCAGCAAGCTGAAGGGTTTTTCCTGAATTAGTAACAGACTGAACAACAATGGAGCAACAAAGTAGTGATTGTACTATAAATTAACAACTAATCAATGGAGCCCTTTAGCTAAGCAGCAGAGTAGATCATACCAGGCTTCGTAAAAAAAAAACCATGACATCAGATCATTTAGAATATTTTTTCCCCCTTTATACACATGAAATACAGGCTAAGGAGCAACTTTGTCCATCTCTATCAAGACCTGCTCATTAGTTCTGCACCGTAATGACTCCCTACGATTACATGTTTAATCTTAAGGAGCAAATTAACCCCTTGCTTGAACTTGTTATGGGGGAGCCCTTTGCCTCTGCTATTCCATCCCTCGTTGCAAACAAAGCAGTTTTTTTTTTATCCATAATGGTTTTATGTTTCTCAAAGAAGCAGGATCCTAAGTAAAAAAAAAAAGGGAGTACTAAAAGCTTTCTCACAGGGAAGCCCTTGAGTTATCTACAGAAAAAGGATGTGCATTTCGCTCAATCACTCATTATGTTTGGGTTGCAAACTCCACGTCAGCTATAGGCAGATGAAACATTTCTAAAGAACAACAAGAGAGCCTTCACCAATTCGAGTCACAGCATGGCAAATAACAATGAACTGGAGTAAAGTTCAAGCCAACGGAAAGAAACCACATCTCTCACCCAACGATAGAATAAGAGATACTTTCGTTCATGTGAAGTTGGGCAGTTGTGTGCAATAAGCATGTAAATTTAATGCAATTGGATTAATGGACAGCTAGCGTCAAAAATGTCATCAAAAAAGCACAACAAAGAATGTTCTTTCTGTGCCAACTCAGGAAGCTCAAACTGCCCAAGGAGCTGCTGATCCAGTTCTACAGAGGAATTATTGAATCTGTCTTCTGCACCTCCATAACTGTCTGGTTTGGTTCTGCAACCCAATAAGACAGACCCAGACTTCAGAGGATAATTAGAACTGCAGAAAAAACCATGGCTACCAACCTGCCTTCCATTGAGGACCTGTATACTGCACGAGTCAAAAAGAGGGCTGTGAAAATATTTCATTGAAAACAGACATAAACCGTTTCAACTCCTACCCTCAAAACGATGCTATAGAGCACTGCACACCAGAACAACTAGACACAAGGTCAGTTTTTTCCTGAACGCCATCACTCTGCTAAACAAATAATTCCCTCAACACTGTCAAACTATTTACTAAGTCTGCACTACTATTAATCTTCTCATAGTTCCTATCACCCATCTCCTCCCACATATGACTGTATGACTGTAACTTTGTTGCTGGTATCCTTAAGATTTATATTGATATTGTTTCCTGATTGCTTATTTGTACCCTATGACTTTCATTAAGTATTGTACCTTATGATTCTTGATGAAAGTATCTTTTCTTTTATGTACACTGAGAGCGTATGCACCAAGACAAATTCCTTGTATGTCCAATCACACTTGCCACTAAAAAGTTCTGTTCTATTCTATTCTATTCTATTCTATTCTATTCTATTCTATTCTATTCTATTCTATTCTATTCTATTCTATTCCATTCCATTCCATTCCATTCCATTCCATTCTATTCTATTCAAGACAGATTATCCAGAAATAAAGATTCAGAAAACTGGAATTTTGTAGTTTGAAGGAAAATCTCCTCCAGCTGTCCGATTTGGCATCCATGGTTGGCAAGGAGGAGCAAGTGATATCACACACATTATATTAACCTCTAACTGATTTTTTTTTTTTTTTAGCATGAGCATTAGATCCTCCCATGCTATGTAGCATATCGGGCAGCAAGGGATCTCCAATATTTTCAGTTTGGAATGAGTATGCCAGCATCTTCCCATGCTGATGTTTAAAGTCTTTAAATTGTCTATGAATGTTCTTCACCATTTTTGGAGGCGTCTGGGAGAATCCAGCTCATTGCCATCTTGGGAATTTGATTATTCTCCATACAGAGTATATGACCAGAAAGTTGGAGTCTTCTGCATGTGACAATGTTACGTGATTTGCAGGAGAAACTTTTTTGGAGCACTTCTTCATTAGTAACAAGGGCCAAATAACAAATCTTTAGGATTTGACAAAGGTATCTTTGTTGGAAGATGTCAAGCCTCTTGTTCATACTCACTCATATAATGCTCATATGTGTGTGTGAATATATGTGGATATATATGAATATATGAGCAATGGTGGCACAGTGTTAGAATGCAGTATTGCAGGCTAACTCACTGCTGACTGTCAGGAGTTCGATCCTGACCAGTTTAAGACTGACTCAGCCTTCCATCCTTCCAAGATCAATAAAATGAGGACCCAGATTGCTGGGGGTATTATGCTGACTCTGTAAACCACTTAAAGAGGGCTGTAAAGCACTGTTTATTTATTTATTTATTTATTTATTTATTTGTTTTATTAAATTTGTATACCGCCCTACTCCCGAAGGACTCAGGGCGGTGAACAGCCATAAACTAAAACATATAAATACAAAATTTAAAATAGAGATAAAACAAATTAAATAAATTTGGCTGAACCATTTTAAAACCCCAATAATTTAAAACCAAATTTAAAATTCCCATTTAAAAGAGGAAAAGTTTAGGTCAGGCCGGCTTGCTGGAATAGGAACGTTTTAAGCGTGCGACGGAAGGTACGCAGATCCGGAATCCTCCGTATCTCTGGGGGGAGCTCGTTCCAGATAGTAGGTGCCCCCACAGAGAAGGCCCTCCCCCTGGGGGCCGCCAGTCGACATTGTTTGGCCGACAGCACCCAGAGGAGCCCCTCTCTATGGGAGCGTACTGGTCGGTGGGAGGCTATTGGTGGTAGCAGGAGGTCACTGTGAAGTGATATATAAGTCTAAGTGCTATTGCTATATATTTAACTGACATGAATTATATAATTCATGTGTGTCATATGATCTAATGACACATATAATGGCTCCTACACTTTTACTAATCTAGTGTCCAGCTAGAACATAAAATGTATTTTGTATTTTAATATAAAACTGTCTTTACTTCTGATTTTCTTGCCAAGAAATTAGTATGATCTGCCTAACCCAACTAATTCCCTATCTTCTCATCAAGAATTTCCACTTTTGCGGCCGTCTTCTAAGCAACCAGTCTATCATCTTCTACTTCTAACTCAAGGGCCTGAACTCCTCCTAACTAACAATATCTAGTGCTTCTCACTAAGGGAATTTTCTAACTGACATTCAAGTTGCCCAACATTCATCGCTGTGTATTATTGTCGGTCATCCTTTTGTTCTTTCATTTCTGCTATGATCTTGGGTTTAACTGGAGTCACAACTCTTCCAAAGAAGCATCCAGCTCAGCTTAGAAATGGTCCTTTCATTTGATCTAGATAATAATGGATTTTCATGGAACAATCCGAGGGAGAAGAAAAAAAAATGTTATCCTTTTAAAGCATTCCCCAGAATGTATTAAAAACAGTTATGTCAATCCTAATGGTTTAATTAAGCAATTAAAAATATGGCAGATAATCACCCCAAAACCATTTGATCGTCTGACACCCTAAGGCACCGAGTGCTTTGGTCTGTACAGCTTTTTTTTCTTCTCCTGGAGACCCTTTTCAAATTGAAATCAGACAGAAGGTCTGGAGAGACCAAATCGATGACAGCAGATTTTAATTAAGGTGAGAAGAATAAGATAGCATTAAGGAAGAGAGATTTGGTGTGGAGCATGATTGATTGACCATATGAACCTCAAACCTTTTTGCAAGGCAGCTGAGCTTCAAGGCATCTTCAGATTGTCAGACCCCTCCCTTCCGATTACTTTCATGCATAGAGGACTCTGAATGCAAATTAAATTCCTCAGTTGTACTAGCAGAAGACAACTAATCCATGCACCCTCTCACTTTCTTCTTCTGCAGGTCACTACTTCCTTCTACTGAAATCAAACAGGATGCCATAGATGTCTATCAAAACTCCCAGCAGACATTACACCAGGTTGGAGTGCTGTAGAATAGTAGATATGGCTGGGGCCACACTAAACAGTATGTAGTGACAGCCAAGAAAGCCAATGCAATCCTAAATTGCATTAATAGAGGGATACAATCAAGATCAAGTGTGGTACTAATACCACTCTATAAAGCCTTAGTAAGACCACGCCTAGAATATGCATCCAGTTTTGGTCACCACACTATAAAAAAAATGTTGAGACTCCAGAAAGAGTGCAGAGAAGAGCAACCAGGGTGTTTAGGGGACTGGAGCTAAAACATACGATGAACGGTTGCAGGAACTGGGCCTGGCTAGTCTAGTGAAGAGAAGGAGCAGGGGAGACATGATAGCATCTTCCAATATTTGAGGGGCTGCCACAGAGAGGAGGAAGGGGGTCAAGCTATTTTCCAAGGCACCTGAAGACTAGACAAGGAATAATGGATGGAAACTGATCAAGGAGAGATTCAACTTAGAAATAAGGAGGAGTTTTCTGACAGTGAGAACAATCAGCCAATGGAACAGAAGTTGCCTTCGGAAGTTGTGGGAGCTTCATCACTGGAGGCTTTCAAGGGGAGACTGGGCTCCTATCTGTCAAAAATGATGTAGGGTCTCATCAACAATGATGTAGGGGGTGGGTGGGTTGGACAAGAAGACATACAAGATCCCTTCCAACTCTGTTAATCTGTAATCTGTAAAAACAAACAGGCTGTTTGTAGTCTACCTATATGGTAATCTAGAATATAACCTTGTAGCTGAAGGTAGTCCTAGCTCTGTTGTGGCTCAGTTGCCAGAAAGGAGTTGTTGAAGTGTGAAACAGGTGCTTGGAGTCAGCAGCAGGTAACAGGCGTATCTGTTCAGTAGCGGTAAACCCATTTAGACAGGAAAAAATGTGTGTAGGTCAAGGTTGAACTGTGGGGTCCTTGATGCTCTCTGAGCTTGGTTGTTTTCTTGCAGATATTTCCTTACCCAACTAGGTAACATCATCAGTGCTAGAAGGGTAGGTGGTTTGCAGAGCAAAGGGAGAGGAAGAGGAGGAGCTGTGAGTCCTTGATGCTCTCTGAGCTTGGTTGGGTTTTTTTTGTGGACATTTCATTACCCAACTAGGTAACATCATCAGTGCTATACTCTCAGCCTAATTGGTTGCGTTCTTCTTAGGAGACCACTGTCCTGATAGTTGAAATTCACTGATGCCATCTACAGAGGTGATGGTTGTAGGGCTATCACACCTGAGTCGTAAAAATCCAGGTGAATGCTAGGAGGCAGCAGACCGATAGAAGAATCCATAACCTTTGCGGTTCCAGCAATTATCTGGAGTTTGCTTAAGGATCTTAAATGCAAGGTTATTTACAACTTGTGTATTTTGCTTCTATCAATATACTCCATTTTCAGAGGTCCAGCCATTACTGTATATTCTTCCACCCTGTATCTATTCATTTTGGATCATATCGAGGTTCTAAGATCATGAGGTCAGGAGTTTCTGCAGGACAAAAATGGTCAAAATATCAAGATGGCAGCCCCAAGAATATAACTGAAAATCAGGTAGAGATTTGATGGCATTGTTGTGACTGCAAACTTGGTTTCCCCGCCCCCCCATTCCTTGCAGACACCTCCCAAACATATAGATCTGTGAGAAAATAATCCTCCAGTTTTCGCTTTCTTAGATTGGAGCCATTGATAAATGGATAATAGAATGAAACAGATATTAGGACCAAAATAGGCCTAGTGTTTTATGATGAGCAGAATTTGGTATGAGAGAGAGGCAGAAATGGGAGGAAAAAGACAAGGTGAGGCAAGGCAGTTTGTTCAAGAAAGGACACAAAAATTCAGTATATGTTGACTAGAAATGGAGAAAAAAAATGCTCCAAATAATTTCCCTTTGAAATAGAATAGAGGCTGTTCTAATGTCTGTCTGTCTGTCTGTTTGTCTGTCTGTCTTTAAAGCTATCATCTATCTATCTACCTATCATCATCATCATCTCTATTAATCTATCATCTATGTCTGTCTGTCTGTCTTTAAATTTATCAATCATCTATCATCTGCCTGTCTGCCTGCCTGCCTGCCTGCCTCCCTATCTATCTATCTATCTATCTATCTATCTATCTATCTATCTATCTATCTATCATCTATCTATCTATCTATCTATCTATCTATCTATCTATCTATCCATCTATCTATCTATCCATCATCATCATCATCTCTATCTAATGTATCATCTTTATATGTCTGTCTTTAAATTTATCTATCTATCATCTATCTATCTCTACTCCCTTTAACTGAGGGTGGAAATGTCTTATATTTAAAATTGTCTTCTTCTCAGGTAGACAGTGTCCCAGCTGGAAACTGGCCAGCAACTTGCATCGTTTAACTTGTGCTCAAATAGTGGAGTTATTTCTAATCGAGGAACTTCATTTTTTAAAAAATAAATAAATAAATAAAAATGAAGGAATCCTTCCAGTTGGTCCTGAAATCACTGCAACCATTAGTCAGCTTCTCCTTCACTACGCTTTTATAGAGATATAAGCCCTGAGTTAATTTACTTCTTTTATTGCTTCTTCGTGGTCATTTTATATTACTTACCAGCTGTCAGCCTGGTTTCTCTTACAAGGTAGTGAAGTGTTTACAAAACGCACCAGGAGATTATTAGAGATTTGCTTCTTATTTGCAAATGTATTACACACTTTGTAGCAATACGTCTTGCAGATTATTGTCTTCCCAATAATGAACTCTTCTGAAGTTACTACAGAGAGCTACCATAATTCGCAACAGCCCCCAAATCTGGGTTTCTCCCCCCCTCCCTTTTTTTTTTTTGAAAGAAGATTGGCTGATGCAACCGAACCCTGTTTTACAAATAACGTTTCCCAAGAGACATCTTCCGTCATCTTAATATCAATTAAACTTTGTGACTGCACCACCGTCGGGAAGTACAAATGTTATTCTTGGTAGCAGCAACTTCTCTTGATGTTTCTCTCCTCTTATAATTGGTGGGGTTGATGTTTGATAGAAAGGAGGAACAGGTGGCCCCGTTCCTTGGCTGCTCGCAGTAGGCTCGGCAAGAGGAAAAGGATTAATTGGCATCCTAAGGAAAAATATAATTGTAAGGAAGAGCCAGGGGGTTATCCCTAGATCGGTGGGGGCTGGTGCACAAGGTCTCCCCCCCACTGGAACTTTTCATACCTTGAAGAGCAAGTTGGAGACAAAAGAGAGAGACCACTGCTGTTTCTTGATTTTCGCATTCAGTGAAATGGCTAACCTTCCTCTGTTCCGTGCCCATTCTCACGCTGGGTGCCTTTCCTCCGAGGTTCACAGTTTCAATCAAGGGAGTGTGTTTTGACTGTGAAATTATGTCGGCATGGTAAGCAGGCCTATAAGTGTCTCTCTTTCTCTCTGTGGGTATACGTGGGAGCCTGGGTCCTTCTGAATTATTTGTGCCAGGAAGTTAAACATTAATGAGAGTAACGCCAGCCTCCCTCAATGCCACACGGCGTCCACAAATTTCACGAGCGTTATTTACTCACCAAGGATGAGCCGAGTGAAAAGACCTTTCGTTTTCGGCGAGAGGTAAATGGGTTTGATTTTCTCCCATGCTACACTTTAAAAAAAAAGAGAGAGCACTTTGAAAAATAACAATTAAAAAAATAGAGGTGAGAATGAGTCCTGTAGCTCAGAGGACAATCAAAAACATAGAACATGACAAGTGACGAATGAAGCATCGCTCCAAACATGTTCCTAGAGCTGATTAAGGTGATTGGCAGCCCCCCGCCCCACTTTTTATTAAGTCATAATAATTGACAAAACCACCATTAGTCTATTTATATCAAGGCAAGGTATAAATAATTAAAAAAAATTGATAGCATGAAAAATGCTTACAGATGTTTATTTACCGTGAAATTAGTACCCAATGATGTATATTCCAAAACAAGAGTTTTGAGTTAAGAAAAAGTTTGGTGAAACACACGTATACATTTTCATAAGGATCTAAAATATCTCCCTCACAACGAAATATAGAAATGAGACAAAGTTCACTATTTGAGGCTATTTGCTTCAACATTAATTTTGAAGAACAAAACTGTGAACTTTTTGGAACATCTGAAATAACAGTGAAATGTTTAGAACTTTTGAACTAATTCAGTAGAAAAAGGGGAAAGGCATGGAAGCTAAAGAAAACAAGGCCCCTTGGATGTTTGTTTGTTTGTTTGTTTGATTGTTTGTTTGTTAAATTTATTTGCCACCCATCTAGTTGTGGAGTTATTCTGGGTGGTTTACAATAAAAGAAAAAACAATTATAAAAAATGTAAGCATAACAATAGAAAAGGAATAAAACAATAAAAATAAACTAGGGAAGTACAATAATGTAAAATTTAAAAAGATGGTGGAGGAAGACCAGGAAGTGCAGGAGGGACGTGGGGTCAGCTAATTAGGCCAATATACATTTCCCTCGCACATATGTGCTAGTCGTTCCTGACTCTAGGGGGCGGTGCTTATCTTCATTTCAAAGCCGAAGAGCCAGCGCTGTCTGAAGACGTCTCCGTGGTCATGTGGCCGGCATGACTCAGTGCCAAAGGTGCATGGAACGCTGTTATCTTCCCATCAAACGTGGTCCCTATTTTTCTACTTGCGTTTTTTATGTGCTTTCAAACTGCTAGGTTGGCAGAAGCTGGGACAAGTCACGGGAGCTCACCCCGTTAGGCAGCACTAGGGATTCGAACTGCTGAACTGCTGACCTTTCAATCAACAAGTTCAGCATCTTAACCACTGAGCCACTCGTCCCCTAGGGTTTCTTAGATATGGATAAATGTTATAATTTAAATTTTTTGATGATTCTGGTGTTTTGAGAAATAGATTCAGTATACAGGTCTATTTCATTGTACAACTTAATTGTTCTCTATGAAATTTGGGAGTCCTGGATTAAAGCTGGATTTGCAGTAAGAGCAGGGATGGCATTGTGGTATTATTGGTGGCCAGATGGAGAGTTTTGGCTGGCCTCTCCGGAAAAAAGAGAGATTGTGAGTTTGCCCACACATACTCTGGATAGCTGCTCCTCATGAGTAAACTGCAGGAACTGAGTTTCTGCATTCAGCTCATAAGTTGAAGACCTGAGAGTTGAAGGATATTGGATAATACTTCCTAGTTGCCGAGTAGCAGTAAAATGAAGATTTGCAGTACCTATTACTGCAAAGAGTTGGAGGAGAACTTGGAGGTCTTCTAGTCTAATTTCCTGTTCAAGCAGGAAATCCTAAACCATTTCAGACCAATTGTCAGACCTGCCACAATCTGATCTCCTAGGAAAGTAAAAACTCTCAACTCCCTTTGGTTGAAGTGAAAAGGCACTTTTACTTAGAGATATTGATCGCAGTAAAGTCAAGTGGAATATAAAATCCCCGCGTGCTAATACAAAATTAAACCTCTGGTTTCCCCTAGCTCTCCCCTCGCGGTCCACCTGTGTGAAGCCAATCCAGCATCCAGATTGTTACGAGAAATGCTGAGGTGTTTGGGCTGGTGAAATTCCACTCTCAGGGCAAACGGCCTTGAAGATGCCAGCCTGCCAACAAAACCGGATTCCAAATGACTTGTTCTGTCCCCCCACCTCACATAGGCAGACACACGAGCAAAAGACGTCTATCAGTAATTTATTTTTACAAGCCGACCTGAATCCCTTTGGCAGATAAAAGTTCTGGCAGCTACTTTCCGAATGCCTGCCAAGGTTCTTATCACCTCTAGAAACAGGAGTCAGCATATCTGTAGTCCGTTGCTGGGGCAACCAAGAGTTCACAAGGCACAAAAGAGTAGTCAGAAGTCATTCACAAAGTCCAAACCTTAATTCCAAAAGATATCCCATCCGAAGCTCACGATATGCAGTTTTTGTCCATCACAGAGCCTGCAGAGCAACCCCACCCACTTTTATCCCCGGTGGGGCATGGCTCAGTGACTCAGCAATCTCTGGCCCTTCCCCACCTCTTCCTTTGCTGCGCACGCCTCTCCCTCCGACGCTGCCTGGGATCAATCCAAGATCGATCTTCATCACTCCCTATTAGTGGGTGCTCCGACATGTCTTCCTCCTGGCCTTCAGCTGGAACCTGAGGCGTTGCCAGAAAGGAGGGTCCTGGAGAGGGAGGCCTTGTCAGTTCCTCCCCATCACTTTCAGAGTCATCTTCCTCCATGAGGACAGGCTCCGGATCCGGAGTCACATCACCACTCTTTTCTTCCTTAACTGTCACTTCCCCCCTCCCAGTTTCCCATCATAAAGATATACATCTTTATTGCTCAGTTGTTCCTCCTTCCTTTCCCCGATTGATGACAGAATGCCAGCAAGGTGCCAAGCCGAAGCTGGTAGATCTGACACAAATGGTTGTCCAATCTCTTATTTGTTTATTTATTTATTTATTTATTTATTTGTTTGTTTGTTTGTTTGTTTGTTTGTTTGTTTGTTCGTTTGTTCGTTTGTTCGTTTGTTCGTTTGTTCGTTCGTTCATTCATTCATTCATTCATTCATTCATTCATTCATTTATTTATTTATTTATTTATTTATTTATTTATTTATTTATTTATTGAATTTGTATACCGCCCTACTCCCGAAGGACTCAGGGCAGTGAATAGCCAAATAAAATACATATAATACAAATATTAAAAAACCATTACAATACAATTAAATAATTGGCCCAGAAACGAAATTTAAAACACCCCAAATTCATAAGACAAATTTAAAATTTAAAAATTTTAAAAGTTATTTAAAAAGTTTAAAAGAGAGGTTAGGCCAGGGCGGCCTGCTGAAAAAGAAATGTTTTGATGGCATGGCGGAAAGCGTGCAGGTCCGGGATCCTCCGTATCTCTGGGGGGAGCTCGTTCCAGATGGCGGGTGCCCCCACAGAGAAGGCTCTCCCCCTGGGGGCCACCAGTCGACATTGTTTGGCCGACGGCACCCTGAGGAGCCCCTCTCTATGGGAGTGTACTGGTCAGTGAGAGGCTACTGGTGGCAAACTTGCACCAGTTTAAAAACTTTCAGTGTTGGAGCACCAATAACTTCTGGAGGCAAGTCGCTCTACTGATTAATTGTTCTCACTGTAAGAAAATTTCTCCTTAGTTCTAGACTGGTTTTCTCCTTGATCTACAGTATTTCCATCCATTGCTTCTTCTCCTGCAAAAATTTTACTAAATTTACTAAAATCTTATTTTGATTTTGTTATAGAGATGCATAAATTAAATCAAAACTTGGATGTGACATCTGTTCATGCTTTAGATCGTAATCTAATAATGGCAGGAGAGGGCTTGTCAAATGATCTATTTCTTGTTTTATTATTTCAATTTAGGTAGCTGTGCCAAACATCTCTTCAAAGGTAGGATGTTATTTTAAACATTGAATCACATTTGCATGGCTTGGTTTTAGCAAGGAGGCTGCAGAGTGATAAAGAGGTATCAAGAGAACTATCAACAGTGGCCTCTCTCTCCCAGCAACGAGAGAGCACCAACAGAACTCTGATAATCCTATTTCAAGCATCCTACTGATATGCTAGATAAACAGAAGTTTCATCCACAACAACTGAGAAATTGCGAAGCTGGCATTCTCTTGGGCACAAACAACCAGACCCACACATGAAGAATTCAATTAGCTCTTTTATAGCTCAAGCGTAGACATGGGAATCTTCTCGGACAGACATTGGCACACGGCACATAAGGATCAATGGAATTCAAGAAGCATCGGACTTCACCCTCTTGTGCCCATGTAGGGATTCCAGACTAGTTCCCTGTTTGACCCCCTCCACCTGGCTTAAGTGGTCTATCCCCAACAGATCTGTACTGTATTAAATTCAATATAGTAACTTGCTTGAATTCCCAGGTGGGTCAATGAATGTTCCAGGTGAAGAATCATGTTTGTCCCTTTTTGGCAGATTGTGATGACCCAGGGCATGGCACAAAGGCAACACAGCCAGAAAACAAATATGAGTCCCTTTATTAGCTCCAACTTTGCCCCCAACATCCTGTTTACTTTCCTGTCTGGAGAAAAACTCTCCCACAAACTGTAACAGCCATTGGCTGAAAATACTCCAGTCCCAAGTGTTATAAACAGAAAACTTCGAACTATAAATCCAACAAGATAAGGTAATTAATCCAGCAGGGCAAACAAGATAAGGAGTTCCAGAAGTGAAGTAGCAGTAAATCAAACCAGTTGGGAGGATGCCAGGAACTCAGATAAAGCAGTTAACACAAGTTGAACTCAGCGTTTGTTCCCAACAACCGCCCCTCCCATTTGCCTCTCCTTTAAACTCCATTCCCAGGTGTGCCTTGTGAAGGGAATCGGGGCCCTTTCCTCCCTCTTAAACCATACAACCCATGTTGCTCTCTTCTCCATTCTTCCCTGCGTGCCCTAGGATGAGGAGGGAGTGGGCCTTGGTCTTCATCTGAACCCCCTCTCCCTTGTTCTAGCTCTCCCCTGCTCTGCCCAGCCTGACTTTGCCCTTCCCCAGTTTCCTCCACAGCCAACGGAGCCACTCTCTCACTCTCTGTCAGCTGTTCATCTTCCCCCTCAGATTCAGACTCCGACGGGGTGCATGACACAGATCTTCTAGAACCACAAATTAAAAAATGGTCTTGATTTGCATGAGTTGATGAGGAGGAGAACATTGGATGCAAGGCTGGCAATGTGGGCTCTCCCCTCCTCACTGTTAATCCTTGTACATGCTGAAGACTGTATGGTGAAAGGAAGATGGGAGCAGCTTTTCACACTTATAAAACTGGGCCCAATTTTATTGGAAAAAAAAAAAACAACAACCCACAAATCTCAGCTAAGGCTGTGCCATTTAGGGCACAAATGGAATTCTTATGCCATTATCCATTTTATTGTCCTTGTCATGAAGAATCCTTTCAAACTCTCCAATTATGCTCCTTTCATGGGCTTTTTTTCTCCTTCCTTCTGAGGAGGAGGAGGGGGGTCCCAGCAAAAAAAGAAAAAAAAACCCCACAACACTATTGCTAAGAAAGTCCCGTCAAGATTCTCTCCCCTTTTCACTCAGCATTCTTCCTTTCCCTGCAAGGAGAGCTTTAATGCATTATAATTGAACGATTTTATTGTCTCAGGCCCTCATTGTAATGTTTCAATGATGGAAAGAGACTGGTTCGATTTGACAACTTAATGCGACATTTGTGGTCATTTGAACTCTTTAATGCTGTTGGGCACAACAATTGCTCATCATTGCACCTTGCTCCTCCGCAGATCTCTACAAGAGGACGCCAGTAAATAAGACCTGAAAAAGGACAGAGAAGGCCACTCTTAGAGCAAGAGGAGGGTGGTCTTCTATTAAAATATTTTCCCTTCCTGGAAGTTAAATGCAAATTCAAATAATTGATAAAATGCCTGAAAAGAAATGAGGGAACCTAGGTAATGGCGGTGTCAGATATGTATGTATGAAGCTAAAGTAAGAATTGGCCTAGCAAAACGGAGCAAAAACTTGATTTTGAAAAATGTGAGTCCTAGTTTTAGTCAGGAAACCTTATAGGTTTAGTTAGAAGGGACTGTAAGGATCATCTAGACCAACCCTCTAAGAACGTGCATAACAACCAGTTCAGCCTCTTCCTAAATTCCTCCAGTGATAGAGAACTCATACTTCCATAGATAGATTATTCTATTGTTGCATGGATCTTACCATTAAGAAGTTCTTTTGTCCTGATATTTAAATGAAATCTAGGTAGCTGCAATTTATAAACATTATTTTTAAGAGATTAACAGATTAACAGAGTTGCAAGGGACCCTGTAGGTCATCTAGTCCAACCTACCGCGCAAGCAGACTCTGCGCCATTTCTGACTGATAACAGACCAGTCTCTTCTTGAAAGCCTCCAGTGATGAAGTTCCCACAACTTCTGAAGGCAACTTCCGTTCCATGGATTGATTGAACTCACTGTCTCACTATTTCTGATCCTAGGTTCTGTGGCCATGGTCATTTTGTCCTGTCCATTTTTGCTCTGGCACTCTTTTATAGATTTGAACCCAAACTACCATGTCTCTTCTCAGTCTTCCTTGATCCACATTGAACATCCTAAGATCCTTCACTCTCTTCCTATTCCTTTTCCTCTAGTTCCTGTATTCTCTCTCTCTCTCTCTCTCTCTCTCTCTCTCTCTCTCTCTCTCTCTCTCTCTCTCTCTCTCTCTCTCTCTCTCCCTCTCTTTCTCTCTCTCTCTCTGTGCCTCTTTTGAACCCTCCAACGAACCAATATCCTTCTAGAAATTTGGTGCTCACATCCTTTGTTTTCCCAAACAAGCCTACACCAACTCCAACAGCTTCAGATAATCACTAGCAAAGTGGCCTTCTCTGCCCATTTGCTGTAAAAATTTCTGAATCCATGAGGGATGCCTGTTAAAAATTAGGAGGGAAATGATTAATGGTACAATTGTGTCAAAGCATTAGAGATGGAAAAAGTGAAGATGAAAGCAAGAATTTAATATGGAATGTATCCCTCAAATAGGGCTGATTGCTAGAGGAATAAAATGTGACACAATTGCTTGTCTTTCTTTCTTTCTTTCTTTTTTCTTTCTTTCTCTTTCTTTTTTCTCTTTCTTTCTGTTTCTTTTTCTTTCTGTTTTCTTTCTGTTTCTGTTTCTTTTCTTTCTTTCCCTTTCTTTCTTTCTTTCTTTTTCTTTCTTATTTTTGCTTTCTTTCTCTTTCTTTCTTTCTTTCTTTCTTTCTTTCTTATTTTTGCTTTCTTTCTCTTTCTTTCTCTTTCTTTCTCTTTCTTTCTTTCTCTTTCTTTTTTCTCTTTCTTTCTTTCTCTTTCTTTTTTCCTTCTTTCTTTCCTTCCTTCTAGAAAAGAGATTCAGGAAAGTATTATAAAGATATAGCTCAGACAACTTAGCATTTTTTTTTCAGGCAAATTAGTAAAGCCAGTAACGAAAGAAGATATACAGCATCTAGAGGAATCTGCATGGATTCTGCAAATGTCAGCTTCCCTCAGCAAAGTTAAATCCCTCCTCCTCAAACTTCTGGATCTTTTTGACAGTGTCAACAGACACATGGATGGAGGTGACCTTGTCAACCTTCTGTATTTGGGCTTTCAAAAAGCCCTTTGACCAAATTCCTTATCAAAGGCTATTGAGTGAACTTAGTGGTCATGGGATAATAGGACCTGTCCTTTTATGGATTACTAACTAGTTAAAAAGAATAACGGAAAGAAAAAGAAGATAGGCATAAATAGGCAATGTTCTCAAAGGAGAGAAATAAGACGTGGGGTCCCTCAAAGATCTGTATGGGGAGCAGTGATTTTTTCAGTGGGATCACAAATGATTCTAATGGAGTGGCTTGATGTCAGCAGACCAAATTTGTAAAGGATACCAAATTATTAAGGCTAATGAGAAGCAGAAATGATTCCAACAGGGCTATTTTTATGTTCCTAAGGATGAGTTCAGGAAATTCCATTTATCACAAGGTAAGAAACTCATCTTCATGATTAATGCAGTAACACCCACATTAGGATAACTGTACCAGGAGTTGTTTCTGAAGATTCATGAAAGCTGTGGCTGATATGAAGTGTATCTCCCTAGGTATTACATTTACAGTTTGGTGTAGTGGTGAATTGGTTAAGGCACAAGGCCTAGAAAGCAAAAGACCATGCCTTCTAGTCCCACATTAGGTACAAAGCCAACTGGATGACCTTGGGCCAGTTCATAATCTCTCAGCCCTAGGAAGCAGACAATGGCAAGCCACTTCTGAAATCTTGCCAAGAAAATCTCAAGGACTGGTGTCAGCAGTCACCAAGAGTCAACCTTGATTTAAAGGCACAAAGACACACACAGGTTAAGTGAGATGGCTAAATAGTATTGTATGATGGCAGTTCTTAAGGTAGCAATAGCACTTAGACTTATATATCACTTCACAGTGCTTTACAGCCTTTTCTAAGTGGTTTACAGAGTCAGCCTATTGTCCACCAACAATCTGGGTCCTTATTTGACCAACCTTGAAAGGATGGAAGGCTGAGTCAACCTTGAGCCTGGTGAGATTCGATCTGCCAAATTGCAGTCAGTCGGCAGTCAGCAGAAGTAACCTGCAGTACTGCACTCTAACTACTGCGCCACCACGGTTCTATCTAAGATAGTATTTTGCTGCCTGTTTTCTACATCAATATATAGAGCTAACATCAATCTCTAATGCCCTAAAGTACTTAGGACACAAGTATTAAAACAGTTTTTCTACAATAGACCCCAGCCTCTATATTACCACCTCCTTAGAAGATACTTCTCATAATTCTGTCTTTGGATCTGACTTGCAGAACAGTGAGTTAGAATAGGAAGTTCTCAGTGGCAGAAATGGGGAATTTTCCATGGGATAACCATGGGATTAAGGGTTCTTGGTGCTCCCTGAGTTTTATTGTTTTCTTGCAGAAGTTTCATTACCTAAACTAGATAACATCCTCCATGCTAGTAAGGAACCATGGAATTACTAAGGAATCAGACATCAGCCGACACAGTCTTCTTAAATTGCAACCACAGATTCTCTGGCAGAGAACATACAGCAGATCCCATGTGATTCAGACTCAGATCTTCTTGCATTCCCAAGCATTTCTGGAATAGCTATTCCTTCAGAACATGAGAGAAATTATTGTTTTTCTTGTGGATTATTTTATTGAATTGTTTGTATTGCTTTTCTTCAGCAGACCACAAGGAAGGAAGGAAGGAAGGAAGGAAGGAAGGAAGGAAGGAAGGAAGGAAGGAAGGAAGGAAGGAAGGGTAGAAAGAAGGAAGGAAGGAAGGAAGGAAGGAAGGAGAGGGAGGGAAGAAGGAAGGAAGGAAGGAAGGAAGGAAGGAAGGAAGGAAGGAAGGAAGGAAGGAAGGAAGGGACCAAATCAGGAATATTCTGAAGCAAGAACATTATTCAAATGAATTTTTTTTTAATGTTCACTTGGCAGTCTCCTTCATTTTTTGCTCTTCACACAGGACTGGCCAGATGCCTCTGAGAAACCCACAAACTGGATATGAGGTCTTTCTAGAGACACTCTTCTACTGTGGTTGCCTAGCAACTGTCATTTAAAAGCATTCTACTTCTACTTTTGGAGCCACGTGCATAGCCATCCTCCTAACCAACGGTTCATAAGAGCCTTTTCCTCCTTGTATTTGTATAATTCCCTCTTGAAGCAAAACTAGTGGCCGTAACTGCATCTTACGGCACTGAATTCCACCACTTATTGAAGTGCTGCATTACGAAGGACCTCTTTATCAATCCTAAATCTCTTAGCATTCAGCTTCAATGGAGGAGCTGAAGTTCTACTCTTCATAAGGAGGAAAGTGATCATTTAACCAGTATCTTTGTGCCGCTGAAAAATATGGTAATTGTTTTCTCCTGCGCCCACTCACTTGCTCTAACAATTCTCAGTGCTTGCTTCATCTCGATCTCCTATCTCCACTTAAAGTTTTTATGTGTTCCCCTGAACAGGAATTGATGCTCCACTCCTAGGCGGAACCTCAAACACGACATCTTTCTTAACAACCTTCACTTAAAAAGGAAAGTTGGAGGCAGACCAGAAATTATCCAACACAATTTGGTTCACAAATGGTTTCATCAACCATTCTACAACGTCCTTAAATGTGGGCAGGACCACTCCTCTTAAACTATTCCCTTTTGGATACAACCGCATCTCCTAGGAGACTTTAACCAACCAAGAGGGGCATGGATCTAAAACACTGGTAGACCCAGAGGCCCAAGGACTCTACACTTTTCTCCAGACTTATAGGATCAAACGTTTCCCACATCAGTCCATGTCTCACCTACTTTGAGAAGACCAGCACATCCATCTCCAACCAAATCCATGTAAATGTATGTGACACACTCTGTGAAAAATCCTGTTTGTCCATTTTAAACGTTTTCTCACCTGGGACATTTGATTTAGTAATTTGTTGGAATTGGTGATAGCAATGAATCTATTTTCTATTATTTGTATTTCCTGCCTTTATCTGAGGTAATCGTAGCAGCACCTGGAAGGCTCTGAGAAATTCTAAAGCAATCCTCTATTCAACTTCAAATAATATTAAAATTGTTGTTGTTAACGAGGTAAGCGTATATTATTGTTCAAGACAAATAGCGAAAAGTGAAGTCCTACACTTAGGCAAGAAAAACCAAAAGTACACATATAGATTGGGTGAAACCAGGCTTAATAGCAGTAACTGTGAGAGGGATAATAGAAGGAAGGAAGGAATAATAATAATAACTGTATTGTCATTGTACGTGTATACACAGTATACCCATACAACGAAATTCACTTAACACCCAAAGACCAGGTCCAACACACATAACAATCCCCAAACACACTCCCACCCACCACAATTCCCCACCCCTCAACCACCCAAACATCCACACAACAGACCAAGCAATGCTGTCCAACAGCTCACTGATGGTGGCCCTTTAGTTCATTGTTGAGTGCAATTATAGCTCTGGGATAAAAACTATTCAGAAAATGTGTTGGTCCAAGTTTTAATTGTTCTGTATCTTCTGCCAGAAGGCAACAGTCCAAAAAGATTGTAAGCAGGATGGGAAGAGTCTCTGAGAATGTCATGCAACTTCCTCAAACAGCGAGATTCGAAGATGTCATCCAGGGCTGGTAGCTGGAGCCCGATGATATTCTGGAGGGAGGGAGGGAGGGAGGGAGGGAGGGAGGGAGAAAGGAAGGAAGGAAGGAAGGAAGGAGGGAGGGAGGGAGGGAGGGAGGGAGGAAGGAAGGAAGGAAGGAAGGAAGGAAGGAAGGAAGGAAGGAAGGAAGGAAGGAAGGAGATTATAATGAGAGTGAGGATCTCATGGAAGTCCTACCTTAGCACTTGGCCACCACAGGTGCCCCTGACAGGAATACCGTGTCATGCTCACCACAGCCAAGCCCACCCCAGCCATGCCCCCTGACCATGTGCCCTCCCCCTCAACCCTGATACGACCCTCAATGAAACCCCTGCTCTAGCTCCACCAGGGTAAGGACAATGAGAGGACTTTTAAGGATAAAGAGAGACTCAACCTAGAACTAAGGGGAAATTTTCTGACAGTGAGAGCAATTAATCAGTGGAATAGCTTGCCTCTTGAAGTTGTGGGTGATGATCCTTCAACTGGAGATTTTCAAGAACAGATTGGATGACCATTTGTCCAGAATGGTATAAGATCTCCTGCTTGAGCAAGGAATTGAACTAGAAGGGGTCCTCCAAGATCCCTCCCATCCAGGGGTGAAATGCTCCCGGTTTGGAGAACCAGTAGCAAAATCCCTGCCCCCCCCCATTGCCCAGCTGGAGCCACGCAATCATCAGAGGCTTTTTTAAAATTATTTTTAAAAGCATTTTTTCTACAACCTCTTTGGCCGAAAAAATGCTTTTAAAAGTAAAAAAAAAAAAAAAAGCCTCTGATGATCGCGTGGCTCAGCTGGGATCATCAGAGGCTTTTAAAAGCATTTTTTTCTACAACCTCTTCAGCCGAAGAAGTTGTAGAAAAAATGGTTTTAAAAGAAAAAAAAAACTTGGCCACGCCTACTGAGTCATATTACCCCCAACATACCAAGCCACGCCCACAGAACCGGTAGTAACAAATTTTACATTTCACCACTGCTCCCAGCCCTATGATTCCATGGTTTTCTGCCATGGCTAACATCAATGAATCCAATGAAGAAAAGTACCTTGGAGTTCTCATCTCAAATGATCTAAGTGCCAGAGCTCACTGTAACAGCATTGACAAAAAGGCATTAAGAGTTGCTAACCTAATCTTGCGAAGCTTCTTCTCCGGTAACATTGTACTGCTAACTAGGGCATACAAAACCTTTGCTAGACCAATTCTCGAATACAGCTCGTCTGCCTGGAATCCACACTGCATATCAGACATTAATATAATTGAGCAAGTCCAGAGGTATTTCACGAGAAGAATCCTCCACTCCTCTGCTCACAACAGAATATCTTATGCCACCAGACTCCAAATTTTGAGCTTAGACAACTTAGAACTATGCCGACTTCAGTCTGACCTAAGCATAGTACATAAAATTATCTGCCACAATGTTCTTCCTGTCAATGAATACTTCAGCTTCAACCACAATACACGAGCAAATAATAGATACAAACTCAAGGTAAACCGCTCCAAACTCGATTGCAGAAAATATGACTTCAGTAAGAGAGTGGTCAATGCCTGGAATGCACTACCTGACTCTGTAGTTTCTTCCCCAAACCCCCAAAACTTTAACCTTAGACTGTCTACTGTTGACCTCACCTCATTCCTAAGAGGTCTGTAAGGGGCGTGCATAAGCGCACTAACATGCCTACCATCCCTGTCCTAATATTCCTTTTTACTCTTACTCTTTTCATGTATTCAAATGATGTTTATACTTTTACCTGTTATCTTATACATGTTTGACAAATAAATAAATAAAATAAAATAAAATAAATAAGAATGGATACTGTGGGATCCCTGAATAATGAGATCATTCAATGAGTACACTTTAGTATGTCAGGGATCTAAGCAGATATGAGGGAAAAGCTGTTAAGGTAAGAGATATTTCGAAGGACTTTCCTAGATTTGCTTGGAAAATGAAAATGAGAGTGACCCCCACCCACACATTTTACATAAAAATAAATTTAAATATTGCCCAGAGTTGTTGGGAGTCAGGTAGCATATAAATTTAAATAAATACATAATTTATGGAACAAATCATGTTACCTGCATTCTTATACTTGACTCTCTGAAAGCTTACAGATTATAAATGTCCTCTTTTCATGCTTGAGAAGACCAATGTCAGTCCCCAAATGCGGTTCACTGGTTCATTGCGATCAGATACATAGTCTACAAAATTAATGTAGTTGTAGAAAGTTGTAGAAAGTAGAAAACTGAGAATATTTCTGGGTTTTATTCCCCTGCAGAGATGGACGCTGCAACTGGTTTAGTCAGTGCTATATTATAGAACAGTGAGGCAAGGACCTGGTAAATACTGAATTTTTGGTTCAACAGATATCCAGCTTATTTTCTCTTGGTAATGTATCAAATTTAAAAGAAAAAAAAAGATAGTTGCTTTAATGATTTTCATATATTTTCAAGAATATTATTCAAAAGCTTTCTGGCATATGCCTTCCTCCCTCCCTCCCTCCCTCTGTTTTCCTTCCTTCCTTCCTCCCACCCTCCCCCTTCCTCCCTCCCTTCCTCCTTCCCTCCCTATGTCTTCCTTCCTTCCTTCCTCCCTCCTCCCTCCCTCTGTCTTACTTCCTTTCTTCCTTCTTTCCTTCCTTCCTTCCTCCCTCCTACCCCCTTCCTTCCTTCCTTCCTTCCTTCCTCCTTCCCTCCCTCCCTCTGTCTTCCTTCCTCCCACCCACTTCCTCCCTCCCTCCTTGTATCCCTCTGTCTTCCTTCCTTCCTTCCTTCCTTCCTTCCTTCCTTCCTTCCTTCCTTCCTTCCTTCCTTCCTTCCTTCCTTCCTTTCTCCCTCCCTCCCTCCATCTTCCTTTCCTCCCTCCCTCTCTCCCTCCCTCTTTGATTAAAAACCAGGATATCATTGTGAATAGATATGGAGTTCTGAAAGTCAGTATTGTTACTGCTGGGCAGAAAAACCAAAATCTACTTCAAAGAAGAAGAACATTTTAGTAGATAAACTTTTGAATAAAATTCTACTATATGGGAAGAGATGTACTGTATGCAGAAATGTTCTATTTGCTATTATGCAGTTCTTTCTCCGTGGATCCACAACCTCCTTGCCTTCTCATACTTCCATTTAATTCCAAGAGTGGCTACCTGGAGAGGGCACCATCCATGGTGGCAGCAAGGAAGGTTTCAGGAGGATGGGAAACCAGGTAATAGAGATAAAAGAACCAATAAAATCATCCCAAAGGTGCTTTTTCAAGAAGCAACTGGACACTCTTTGTTATTCCTTGAAGACGTTTCCCTTCTTATCCAAGAAGCTTGTTCAGTTCTTCTTCAGAAAAATGTGATAAAAAGACTACATACCTTATCCTGCATATACTACCTGCAACTAGAATTGCATTTACTCAACAAGAGAAAAATGATGAGACCCCGTCTGAGGGGAATGTAATTAAGAAAACAGTAGAATATGCAGAAATGGACAGATTAACACTTACTATTTAAGGATAAAGAAGAAACTGAATATCTTTTGATAGGGGACATATTCTATCCATGGCTAGATAACAGAAACAGAAGTTAGAAAGGAGGAGATATAAAAAGAGGAAATGGTAGAGTGGAGAGTGGTTAAAGAAGGTGATGTTAAGTATTAAGTATTAATGTTATTATATTATTATGTTATTATATTATTAATACGATGGAGATGAATTATCGCAAGAAAGATGTGTAATATGACTATTTAAACATAAAGGCAAAGGTTCCCCTCGCACATAAGTGCTAGTCGTTCCCGACTCTAGGGGGCGGTGCTCATCTCCGTTTCAAAGCCAAAGAGCCAGCGCTGTCCGAAGACGACTCCATGGTCATGTGGCCGGCATGACTCAACGCCAAAGGTGCACAGAACACTGTTACCTTCCCACCAAAGGTGATCCCTATTTTTCTACTTGCGTTTTTTATGTGCTTTCGAACTGCTAGGTTGGCAGAAGCTGGAACAAGTAACGGGAGCTCACCCCATTACGCGGCACTAGGGATTCGAACCGCTGAACTGCCAACCTTTCGATCAACAAGCTCAGCGTCTTAGCCACTGAGCCACCACGTTAAACATAACTGTACCCAGAACACACACTTTTTGATGAAAATTGAATGTTATATAAATAAAACAAATAAAATGGAAAAAAAAAGTTGCTTGTGCACCTGGACAATGCATGTATACAGTAATTACAATGAATTCCAGTGATTACATTGTATTGAGATTGTTACATTTAAAAAAATCATATACTGTATGTGCATCTATTTATGCATGAGAAGGCCTTATAAATACCATTTGTCTTGCAAAAAAAGAAGAAGAACTGAAGAAGCTTCTTGGATAAGAAGTGAAATGTCTTCAAGGAAAAACAATGGAAGTCCAGTTGCCTCTTGAAAAAACATCTTTGGGACAATCATGACTTGGATGACTGAGAATCTTAGTAGACAATAAAATCATCCTCTGCTATCTACAACTACAAGTATAAAGAGTGCTGAATTTTATCATGCAATCTTCTCTACAATAAATTGCGTCATCCCTGGATCCAGGGGTGAAATCCAGCAGGTTCTGACAGGTTCTGGAGAACCAGTAGTGGAAATTTTGAGCAGCTTGGAGAACCGGCAAATGCCATCTTCTGGCTGGCCCCAGAGTGGGGAGGAAATGGAGATTTTGCAATATCCTTCCCCCTGGAGTGGGGTGGGAATGGAGATTTTGCAATGTCCTTCCCCTGCCACGTCCACCAAGCCACACCACGCCCACCAAGCCATGCCCAAAGAACCGGTAGTAAAAAAAATTGGATTTCACCACTGCCTGGATCCCTCTACTTCTATGCTTCTTCCATGGGGCTGTCATGCCAGCAGCACTGTTGAGAAATTCAGAGAACATATACACCCAGTTCTTGGAATTCCAAATGACTTATTTGATTGTTTTCCACATTAATAGTGAGTTCCATCTGTCAGACGCAAAGGAACAGGATCATACATTAAGTTCCAGTTAAGAAGATTTATTGCTCAAACCTATCCAGTACACAAGAATCTAGTCAACTCACAATCAGCACCAAATTGGCACTAGATAAGAGTTAACAGAATTCAAAAGGGGTCGGATTTAGACTGCTTGTGGGAATGGAATGACCCCAGACTGATTACTTTCTTGACTCTACCCCCGGCGTCTGCGTCTTCTTCTCCTGTGCCATCTGACCACGGAATTCTGGATGGCAAAAAGTACCATATGAACCCTCTAGACAAAACTGTGAACCCTGCAGAAAAAACAATGGCTACCAACCTGCCTTCCATTGAGGACCTGTATACTGCGCGAGTCAAAAAGAGGGTCGTGAAAATATTTACAGACCCCTCGCATCCTGGACATAAACTGTTTCAACTCCGACCCTCAAAACGATGCTATAGGGCACTGCACACCAGAACAAGTAGACCAGTGGTAGGTTGCCCCTGGTTTGGACCGGTTCGCAAGAACCGATAGTAAAACCAGTGGGAGGCTCCGCCCACCGACCCCGACATCATAAGGAAGCTTCTGCATGCGGCCCCATTGCGAACCGGTAGTAAAGGTAAGTAGAACCCACTCCTGAACTTAGACACCAGAACAGTTTTTTCCCGAACGTCATCACTCTGCTAAACAAATAATTCCCCCAACACTGTCAAACTAGTTACTAAGTCCGCATTACTATTAATCTTTTCATTGTTCCCACCACCTCCTCCCACTTATGATCGTATGACTGTAACTTTGTTGCTTGTATCCTTAAGATTTATATTGATATTGTTTCTTGATTGCTTATTTGTACCCTATGACTATCATTGAATGTTGTACTTTATGATTCTTGACGAACGTATCTTTTCTTTTATGTACACTGAGAGCATATGCACCAAAGACAAATTCCTTGCGTGTCCAATCACACTTGGCCAATAAAGAATTCTTTCTATCTATCTATCTATCTGTCTGTCCGTCTGTCTGTCTGTCTGTCTGTCTGTCTGTCTGTCTGTCTGTCTGTCTGTCTGTCTGCCTGCCTGCCTGCCTGCCTGCCTGCCTGCCTGCCTGCCTGCCTGCCTATCTATCTATCTATCTATCTATCTATCTATCTATCTATCTATCTATCTCTATCTATCTATCTATCTATCTATCTATCTATCTATCTATCTATCTATCTATCTATCTATCTATCACTGGAGGCTTTTAAGAAAAGACCGGACAGTCATTTGTCTGGAATAGTACAGAGTCTCCTGCTGGAGCAGAGGGTTGGACTAGAAGACCTCCGAGGTCCCTTCCAACTCTGTTATTCTCCTATAATTCTATTTACAAATCAACTATATTAGCAAGCCAGCTCAAAAAAAGTCTCCTACAGACTATTGAAAATCATGTAGCAGTATCAAACAGAGCTCAGATTTTGCTTCCACTTCTCCAGTTTATCCTTTCAGGACATAAACCAGGATACCTTGTCTGTCAAACTCAATGTAGTGCATTGGCCAAATTGCAAGGAAGGAAAGGGCAGGCCACCCCGGGCCAATGCCTCATTTATCTCCAGCTATTTTAGATGCTGAACAGTTAGAACATGATGTCTATCCTCAAAAAAATCACAGCTCTTTGGACATATCCCCACCCCCCGCCCCGCTTTATGTCTGCTGCCCTAATGTTGTGGAGACTTGGCTGTGGTTTCCTCATGGTGACAAAAGCTGCAGCAGATGCCTTCAGACAGGGAAAATGGGTGGGGAGGGGGAAGAGGAAAAGCCAAGAGGCATACGTCAATAATGTAAACATTATAAAGTATACTGTAGAGTTTTGCATTTTGTGGCTTCTTCGTGAAGTTTAATCTGCGTCGCATATTTAGCGACTCCTAATCCTGCTCGTTCAGAATAATGCTATGGAATCTTTCTGCCAAAATATACTGTTTTCCCTTGGCTTTCTTTAAAGCTGAGATGGGGCCAATTTATTTCTATTGGCAGCTCAGCCCCACAAGTAGTTGCTAAGGTCCATACATTCTGCATGTTGCAGAAGCCACAGATATTAGGAACGACTTCGATTGCTGGATAGATGGATTGCCCCTTCACTTCAAGGGGCTTCAGACAAATTTTAAAAATGTATAAAAAGTGATATAAGAGGGGGGAAAAAAACACTAGAAGCAAAACACTATCTAGATTGGGAGCCTAGATGCATATTCAGACCCAAGCATACAGACACTCATATCCCTTCCTCCTCCTCCTCTTCCTCTGTTCTCCTTCTTCTCCTTTTTCTCCTCCTCTTCCCTCTCCCTCTCCTTCTCCTCCTCCTCCTCCCCTCCTCCCCTCCTACTCCTCCCCTCGTCCTCTCTTCCTCCTCCCCTCGTCCTCTCTTCCTCTCCTCGTCCTCCTCTTTCTCCTCTCTGTTCTCCTTCTTCTCCCTCTCCCTCTCCTCCTTCTCCTCCTCCTCTTCCTCCCCTCCTCCTTTCTCCTCTTTCTCCTTTCTCCTTCTCTTCTTTCTCCTCCTCCTCCCTCTCCTCCTCCTCTTTCTCCTCTTTCTCTGTTCTCCTTTTTCTCTTCTTTCTCCTCCTCCCTCTCTCTCCCCTCTCTCTCCCTCCCTCTCCCTCCCCCTCCCCTTCCCCTTCCTCTCCTTCTCCTTCTCCTTCTCCTCCTCCTCCTCCTTCTCTTCCTCCTCCTCCTTCTCCTTCTCCTTCTCCTTCTCCTCCTCCTCCTCCTCCTCCTTCTCTTCCTCCTCCTTCTCCTCCTCCTTCTTCTCCTTCTCCTCCTCCTTCTCCTCCTCCTTATCTCCCTCCCCCTCCCCTTCCCCTTCCTCTTCCTCTCCTTCTCCTTCTCCTTCTCCTTCTCCTTCTCCTTCTCCTTCTCCTTCTTTCCTTCCAGTACAAAATACAAGGATCAGGAAAGGGCAAAAGGCAATGTCCTGGGAGTGCAATTTCTAAAGACACCTCTCTATAGGCACAGGTTCCATCCTTGTCTTTGTGAATGTGATTGAAACAGGTACACTAGCAAAATGAATTCCACAGGCACACAACACACACACACACACACACACACACCAGCGATATTATTATGCAAAGAAGGCATTGTGTTTTTAAAGTGGCACCAAACTGCTGCCTTAAACATTTGGGCTGCCTGAGGTCAAGCTCAAATGAAAATGAGGGAACTCTCTGCGATGTTTATTCTTCAGAACCAAAAGATCATAGCTGGGGATTCTTAGTTTGGGGGGCGGGGGTGGGTGGGGGAATAAGAAAGAAGGATGAGGCAGGAGGTGGCCTTCTTCTTTTAAAATGAGATCACCCCTTTCATTAATATGCAATAGGAGCTGCCAATTGACCAGGCAACCAAGATGCCCCTCTTCCAATCGTCCTCTTCACTTCTCATTAGGAATACATTCAAACCAGATATGTGTGGGCGATCAGGGTGTGCGTGTTGTGTGCTGTTGCACCATTTGGGTTTGCAACAAAGGCATGCCGCCACACAACTCGCCTCCCACACACACACACTTTCTCTCTCTCTCTCTCTCTCTCTCTCTGGGCTTTCCTCTCCGCACCTCCCTCCATTCTCTTTTTTTTGTAGGGTGTCATTAAAAAACCTGATGCCAAGAGTAGGGACTTGGCAAGGGTTGTGAAATAATTTGCAATCTGCAGTGTTTGCTGGCTATGTCTCAGCCCCCCTCCCTTCTCCTCCCCACACACGCACACATTCCCCTTCCTTCCTTCCCTCCCTCCCTCTCTCCCTCCCTCTCTCTCTCTCTTTTAACCAGCCTGCCTTTTAGTGTCAATAGGGGGCATTCCTGAACTGTCTAAAAGAAAAATAGGAGAATACTAATTAGAATTCTATTGCTAAGAGTTGCCCAGTTGCTGTGCTTATAGATTTCAAGCTCCTTTTGTTTGAATTAAATTGCCAACTTTCTCTTCCCATCCTCCCTTCCACCCTCCCCTTCGAAAACCCTCTCCTTCTCTGCAAAGAGTGGGCATGCAATGAGAGAGAGAAAGAGAGAGAGAGAAAGGGAGAGAGAGAGAAAATGGGTGTTTTATTTGATTGAAAGAGAAATAAAAGCAGGGGGAGGTGGGATGATCTGTAGAAGAAGGGGAAGAAGAAAAAAAAAAAGGCCTGAGCTGCAGGGGGAGGGGGAAAAAATCATAATACCAAAATAAAATAAAATGAAATCCCTACTAGGAAATGTCAGGGCTGTGTTTAAAAACTCGTGGTCTGTTTTGCAGCGTCAGGCTGCTGTCTTATTGGAGGAGGAGGAGAAGGAGAGAAAGGGGGGGTAGAAGGAAAGGAGAGTTGGGCGGGAGAAAAGATTGGCATAAGGCAAAGACCTACTGCCCCTTTGCCCTGACACTGAAATTCTGTGGAATAGCCAGCATGCTTTTCGCCAGCGCGGAGCCAGATGGTTCAAGCTTGTCTGAAACCTTGGGATGAGATCACAAGTTTTGTTCATGGCAGAACACACAACATCTACTGTTATTCTGTTAATACCTCCCTTTGTGACCCATTGTGAGAGGCAGAGAGGCTGGAGAAGCAGAGAGAGAGAGAGAGAGAGAAAGAGAGGGGGGGAGAGAGACAGAGGCGGGCGAGTGACAGAGATGTCATCGACGCAAAGGAGAAAATATATTTAACATTAATTTGTTTTCATCAGCAATTTGAAGACGACGAAGAAGAAGAAGAAGAAAAAGAACTTGACATATTCTCCGATTAAAATATCACCATGGAAAGGAAAGTTTTGCAAGGAATAGGATTTGTGTGGGTGGCTTTGCGAGTTGACAAACGCAATACGCAACTGAAAAAAAAAAAGTTTGGCCATATGTGGATAATTTATCTTTCGGAGAAGCAAGGAAGAAAGACATCCAGGATTTGGTGCCATTCAGAATAAAATAAAAGCCTTTTTCTTAAAAGTAAACTAAACTAAATAAGAATGATATAAAATTAACAGGGAGAAGAACATTTTCCCCTCTCTGACACACATTGTATTTGCTGCCTATAAATAGTACAGTTTCTGATTAATTTGATCCCTCATTTTGGGGCTTATTTGAAAAGTACATCTTAGGACCTTTTTCTCTCAAATCAGTTCTACTCTGACTCAATCCTTAGTTCTTGTTGGCTTTTTTCATCTCCAAATCTACATTTTTATCTAAAAGGTGGTGTGTGTGGGGGGGGGGAGAACTAAGCATAATTCTCCTGAATTGGGAGGATTAATTCAATCACTTTACATACATCATAAATGCATGTATGAATTTTGCAATCCTTAAATCGAGGACAAGCACATAGGCAAAATAGCCAAATGAATATCCCGCAGTCCGGTGAGCCATCAAAAGCTGATATGTACACGAATCACACTGAAATGAAAACAACATCATTTGTTCAGCCGTAAACCGTCGTTTGACCATGTTCTTTGCAGGCCTGCTTAAATTCTGGTTTATGGACATGGCTTTAAACCTTAGAAGTATGGGCTATATGAGTTCTGAATTAAATTTGATTTGGCCGCCGATTTGATAAAGATAAAGATAAATCTATAAACCCATAAATATATATATATATATATAACCTTCCCCTTTCTTCTTCCTCATAAAGTCATCCTTTCTATATCATGCTTCCTTTTTTATTATTATTATTATTAGGCTGGAGATCTTGGTAAATAATATTCCTTTCAGCTGGGTCTAAAACACCAGGTCGTTTTGGTTTGATTTGCCTTTTTTGTTTTTTCTTCCCCCGTCTGAGGTAAAATCTTCTCCAAACGGGGGAATCGATAGGGTGGCGAGATACCAGCAAAAATCGTCTTCCCCTTCTACCTCTTGTGGGGCCTGTCATGTTTTTTAATTAACAGTCTGCCATCTTCTAACCCCACCCCAGCCTAGGTGCCCCATGAATATTTCATCCGCCTTAGTATAAAGTCCAGAAATAATTTGATTATCACACAAAGTATTTTACAATTGCACATTTGGAGGGAAGCACTTCAGGGGTTGCTTTTTCGGCAGCCTCCAGCAAGCCGTACCTTCGTATCTCATGAAAACTGGAATGCCTCCCATCGTTTCGCATGACATTCCCTGTTGTAGCCTCTTGCAAAACCCTCCCTCCTTTCTCTGTCCTTGTTATAGAACATGTCAGGAGGCAGAGTGGTAGAGTGACCCATGAGATGGCACCTGTCACCAATCTGATTTCTCCTGCCTCCAGCAGGCCAAATTTTGTTTGAACCTGCAGTGGCCTCTGTCATAATCCTCAATTTCCCTTCCACTCTTGGCTTTCCTCCTTAATCCCGTTTCTGCAGGCTGAGGATGTGTTGATGCAGCGGCCAAACCTTTCTCCTTCCCCCACCTTTTCATTTTCTCTCCTGGCTCGGAAGCGTCAAAGTAAAATTCACTGGAAAGCACTGGAAAATCCTTTGGAAAATTAGCTTTCGCAGCTGTATATAATGCAAACACACATGCACACACATGTACACACGGGCAGGCATAGGCCCACAAACACAGATGCACGCGTATTTCCTTCTTTTCTTCTAAATCACAACGTGGTTTGGAAAAAAATGGGTATGAAATGCAACATTTTGAAAAGAAATGGGAATGAAATGCAACATGTTTCATAAATTTCCATGGTAAGCCCGTTTATCAGTTCTCTAATGAAGGCTTTTGGTTATCACTTTAAAAGAACTGGTGCAAGGAATCTACAATAAACAAGATGGTAAAGCTGGCTTCTTGTGGGTTTAATCCTTGTCACTTCTCTACAACCATGAGAGCTGAGTTCGAGTCCATGAATATTCAGTGTCATTTTTCTGCTTTTGTTACAGACAAGACCTATTTTGACCACTGATATACCATTCAAGCACTGGCAAAAAGATATATCTAAATTTATACAGCAAGGGGAAAAAACATGAGTTAAATATAAAATGTTACAAGATGCAAAGGAAAGGGGAAAACTAGGTTTATCCAATTTGAAGTTGTATTTTGCAGTTTGTGGTTTGATCTGGATGAAAGAAACAAGAAACTTTTAGAGTTAGAAGCTCATGACCTGAGGTTTGGATGGCACTGATAATGTATGATGCTACAGAGTTCAAATGAATGTGGATTTTAAAAACATTTTTTTTATTTTTTATCAGACATGCCATATTGAGGATATGGCATAAAAATAAACACAGGTTGCATTGTAGATCTCAGCTCAAAAAGCACTCCATAGAAAAGAAACAGCAGGCAAAGAAAAATGGTTGATGTACCAGGAATTATTGGGAAATTGTCAAGGCGAATTTGAGGTTAAATCAAGAGAGTAACTAATACAGAAGGATATACTTGTCAATGTTGTTTTTTTTTCCATTTACAGTTCTCAGAAATTTTCAAAAAGGACAAAAAGACAGGGTGTGAAACAAAGTAAAACAGAATTTGAAGTACAATTGTGCACTGATTGTGAACACGTAATTGCTAAAATGTATATACACTTTTTGTTGAAATTTGAAACAGAGGAGGAACAGGTCAAAAAATGCATGATATTGGGCGAAAGATTCTGGTTATAATGTAGAGATGACCCAATGGGAAAATATGTGGTTAAAAGGATTGAAATTTAAATTATTAGTATAATTTTAAAGGGATTTTTTATAAACTGACGTATCATTGGTACATGATGCCAGAGAAATTAACTAGAATGTATAAAGGCACTTCAAATGTATGTTGGAAATATCAATGGCACGAAGGGATATTCTATCACATTGGTGGACATATAAAAAATCTTTAAAAGAAATCTTTGGATTCACTTACCTAACTTTAAGATGGAGGATATTAATAATCAGCTGAATCTAGAACTTTTCTTTTTAGGATTGATAGATACACAGTTGGATAAAAGTCATGGGAGATTATTTCAAAATATAATTAATGAGGTGAGATTATTATATTCAGAGAGATTGAAAGATTCAGCATTCACCACTATGGAGAAATGGCTAGTGAAATAGAAATATCTTGCTGAAATGGATAGACTAACTTATTTGATTAGAGGAAAGACAATATCTATGTTTATTTATCTATATTTATAGATAAATTTATAGATAAATATATCTTATAGTGCAGAGGGGCAGCATAAAACATTTAATAAATAAAATCAATAAAACCCCATATAGACTTTTTGCATAAAAATGAAGAAATACAACTTGCAATTTATGGTTGGGATAATTAGACAGAATAGATTATAGAAAGAAGAGAGTCACAATGTAATTTTAGAGAGACGGAGGTTAAAATTTAATGGTACTTATAAGTTGCTGTGAAGAATATTGGAAAATACTTTTTACGTTTTTATATCTTTCTTTATGTCTTTTCTTCTATTTCCTTCTATTTTCTTACTGCACCTTTGTCTATTTCCATTCTTTCTTTCTTTTTTTACCTTTTCTGTTCTAATTTAATTTGTTGCAACGTCTTAAAACTTTTAAGAAAAATTATATATATATTTTTTTAAAAAAAAAGTTAGGTGGCATTTTTCAGTCGCAGGAGACTTTCCACTTCTCCTTCTCTTAGACACCGAATCTTGACTCTGAGACAAGTTTCAGCTGCCCAGCAAGGGTATTGATCTCATCACAGTGACAGCCAAAGCAGTGGTGGGATTCAAATTTTTTTACTACCAGTTCTGTGGGCGTGGCTTGGTGGGCATGGCACGGCTTGGTGGGCATAGCTTCGTGGGCGTGGCAGGGGAAGGATACTGTAAAATCTCCATTCCCTCCCCACTCCATGGTCATGTGGCCGGCATGTCTGAACACCAAAGGCGCATGGAACGCAGTTACCTTCCCACCAAAGATGGTCCCTATTTTTCTACTTACATTTTTTACATGCTTTTGAACTGCTGGGTTGGTAGAAGCTGGGACAAGTAACGGGAGCTCATCCTGTTATGCAGTGCTAGGAATTCGAACCGCTGAACTGCCGACCTTCTGATTGACAAGCTCAGCTTCTTTGCCACTGAGCCACAGCGTTCCTTTCCAGGAAACTAAGCACATGCTAATTTAAAGACGCAAATATACATTTAAAAAGAATGGCTATAATTTAAACCCAAGTGTTATTGGTCTGACTTAGTGCATCTGTTGACCAAGCGCAAACTGAAAGGGCAAAGCCTCAGGTTCCTCCCAGTCCTTCCCTTTCTCCATTTCAGGTTTTATTTATTTTTAATTTATCATCAATACCCTTTAGTAGATTCATCCAACAAATGATAAAGTACAGACATATTCAAAACCTTGAAATTGAAATGTTCAGTTCTGACTTTGAAACAATTGTTTGGAGTTTGAAATGGATTGTTTCAACTGTTCTGCCAATGTTTCAAGGTCAAGAAATATAGAGTTTAATTGGATACTTGAAACTCAAAGTTGGGCCAAATTGAATCTAAACACAGGTTTAGACTAAATTGAGGTTTGCATTCTTAGCGTCTCCTCGTTTCCCCCCACAATGAGTTTATGGACTTAGAAAAACAATTAATCCATTAAAATGGGGGAAAGTTTTCTTTTCTCTTTCTTCCTCACTCATGAAGGCCTCATGAATTAATGACTAAAGGGAATCCCGGTGTTCTGATTTCATGAAATAATTTTGTGTTAATGTCATGACTCTCAAAAATAAAAGAGGGATAGAAAAAAAAAACAGAAAAGGTTAACAAGACAGAATGTTTGTCGAGATCATCAATCATCCATGGTTGTCCCAAAGGTGCTTTTCAAAAGACAACCGGACTCTTCTTGGGTTTTATTTTTCCCTTGAAAACGTTTCGCTTCTCATCCAAGGAGCTTCCTCAGTTCAGAACTAAAGAACTTGGATGAGAAGCAAAAGGTTTTCAAGAAAGGAAGGACGGAAGGAAGGAAGGAAGGAAGGAAGGAAGGAAGGAAGGAAGGAAGGAAGGAAGGAAGGAAGGAGAGAGAAAGAAAGAAAGAAAGAAAGAAAGGAGGGAGGGAGGGAGGGAGGGAGGAAGGAAGGAAGGAAGGAAGGAGAAAGAAAGAAAGAAAGAAGGAAGGAAGGAAGGAAGGAAGAAAGAAAGAAAGAAAGAAAGAAAGAAAGAAAGAAAGAAAGGAGGGAGGGAGGGAGGAAGGAAGAGAAAGAAAGAAAGAAAAAAAGAAGGAAGGAAGGAAGGAGGGAAAGAAAGAAAGAAAGAAAGAAAGAAAGAAAGAAAGAAAGAAAGAAAGAAAGAAAGAAAGAAAGAAAGACCAATTGCCTTTGGAAAAGCATCTTTGGGTCTTGATCTTCCTGGATCAGAAGTAAGCTGTCTCTTTAACCATAATAAATACACCCTTGTTGGCCTTGAGAGATCTTGGGGTCTTAGAAGGTCTACCATACATCTTGGCTGTACCCCAACATCTCCTCCTAAGTATTCTGTGCTTCCCACTGAGCGATAAGCAAATATGATAACCTTTCTGTTTTGCAGAGAAATAGATGGGGGTGGGAGTTTTTCCATTGCAACACACTCTTCTGGATTGTGTGAGCCATCTCCTCATACTCTAACCCTCTTTTTTTTCTTCTGACAAACATGTGCAATTAAGCTCATCTACAGTGAAGCCAGTGTAATGAAACAAGCAACAGAAAAAGATCTCACATGTCAGGGACAGCTATCATTTCAGGTGTATGTCAGTGGGCATGCACACCCACGTGTGGCTCTTCTTACACAACATCTCCAGAGCATTGTGTAAGAAAGCTGGAGAGTCACATTTCAGTTCACCCGCTCTACAGTGATCCTACCCAAAGCATTTATAAAAAAAAAAAAAAAAAATCTCCACACATTAGAAGAAACAAATTTACAATGCACCACACAGAGAATAAAAGCAGAAAGAGAAAGGGAGAAAGAGAAAGAAAGAAGCCTGAGAAAGATTTAACAAGCTTCTTTATCCTTCCATGTGTTTCATTGGGTTCTCTCTGAAAGCCTCTTCTGTTAGTTTCGAAATGTCAATTTCTTTTGAAGAAAACTGAGGATTGCCCTAATATCCTTGAAATGATTGGCTTCATTTTGATGTATAGTTACTTATTTAAATTAGTTTTCCTCTTACTTTGTGTTTGTAAGAAATATTGAAAATGTCTCTTTTAGAAGTCTTTCTTTCTTTCCTTCCTTCCTTCCTTTCTTTCTCTCTCTCTCTCTCTCTTCTTTCTTTCTCTCTCTCTTCTTTCTTTCTTTCTTTCTTTCTTTCTTTCTTTTTTCTTTCTCTCTCTCTTCTTTCTTTCTTTCTTTCTCTCTCTCTTCTTTCTTTCTTTTTTCTTTCTTTCTCTCTCTTCTTTCTTTCTTCTTTCTTTTTTTTCTTTCTTTTTTCTTTCTTTCTTCCTCTCTCTCTTCTTTCTTTCTTTCTCTTTCTTCTTTCTTTCTCTTTCTTTCTTTCTTTCTTTCTTTCTTCTCTTAGACACAGAGCAATGTTGTTTCATAAGTTCTTAGGTGTCTTCCAGGTGTCCAGCCAGTTACTTTGTAAAATTAAATATTAGATTAACCCAAGTTGTCTTTCCTATAATAAATGCACATCAGACTTGAAAATGTGTAAGTTACGTTAGTGAGGAAGACTTACATCCATCTCACTCTTCCAAACTCACAGCTAACAATTCGTTTTAATTCTTCCTCCCATCCTGTAGTCTAATGGAACTTGGTTAGTCTCCCTTGCTGATTGACAGGGAAAGAAGAACCTATAATCTAAAAAGTCATTGGAGGATGATAAGATTAATAAAACTGTGTTGTACTTGCTTTTCAATTCTAAAAGAAATCAACCCTGACTGTTCTTTGGAAGGACAGATATTGAAGCTCAAATACTTGGGTCATCAAATAAGAAGAGAGGACTTATTTTGAAAAGTCCCTGATGTTGGGAAAGACGGAAGGCAAAAGGAGACGGGGATGACAGAGGATGAGATGGTTAGATAGTGTCATCAATGCAATGGACATCAATTTGGGCAAACTCCGGGAGACAGTGGGGCCTGGCATGTTGTGTAATCTATGGGGTTGTGAAGAATGGAATGGAATGGAATGGAATGGAATGGAATGGGATGGGATGGGATGGAGTGGAGTGGAGTGGAGTGGAGTCGAGTCGAGTCGAGTCGAGTCGAGTCGAGTCGAGTCGAGTAGAGTAGAGTAGAGTAGAGTAGAGTAGAGTAGAGTAGAACAGAACAGAACAGAACAGAACAGAACAGAACAGAATAGAATAGAATAGAATAGAATAGAATAATGGAATGAAGAATAGTGTAAAACGGAACAGAACGGAACGAACAGAACAGAACAGAACAGAACAGAACAGAACAGAACAGAACAGAACAGAATAGAATAGAATAGAATAGAATAGAATAATGGAATGAGGAATAGAGTAGAATAGAGCAGAGGAGAGGAGAGCAGAACAGAGCAGAGGAGAGCAGAGCAGAGCAGAGTAGAACAGAACAGAACAGAACAGAACAGAACAGAACAGAATAGAACAGAACAGAATAATGGAATGAAGAATAGAGTAGAATGGAAAGGAACGGAACGGAACGGAACGGAACGGAACAGAACAGAACAGAACAGAACAGAACAGAACAGAACAGAATAATGGAATTTATTTATTTATTTATTTATTTGTTTAAATTTCTATACCGCCCTTCTCCAATGTAGGACTCAGGGCGGTGAACAGCCAAAGTAAAAACAAGACATACATACAAAACATACAAAATCTAAAATCTGTTTAAAATAATTAAATAATTTTGGCCGTAATTAAAACATTCCAATTTAAAATCCGTTTAAAATTTGACTCAAGCCAGCCCAGCTAGTTGAAATAAATGGGTTTTTAGGGCCCGACGAAAAATCCGGAGGTCTGTTATTGTACGTAGCTCTGGGGGGAGGTTGTTCCAGAGGGTGGGCGCCGCCACAGAGAAGGCTCTCCCCCTGGGGGTCGCCAGCCGACATTGTCTGGCGGACGGCACCCTGAGGAGGCCCACTCTGTGGGAGCGTACTGGCCGGTGGGAGGCTATTTGTGGCAGAAGGCGGTCTCGTAAGTACCCCGGCCCTAAGCCATGGAGCGCTTTAAAGGTGGTCACCAACACCTTGAAGCGCACCCGGAAGACCACCGGGAGCCAGTGCAGCTCGCGCAGGAGAGGTGTCACGTGGGAGCGCCTCGTCGCCCCCAAAATCCCCCGCGCAGCCGCGTTCTGGACCAGCTGGAGCCTCCGGGTGCACCCCAGGGGGAGCCCCATGTAGAGAGCGTTGCAGTAGTCCAGGCGGGAAGTGACGAGTGCCTGAGTGACTGTGCGTAGGGAGTCCCGATCTAGAAAGGGGCGCAACTGGCGTATCAGGCGAACCTGATAAAAAGCCCCCCTGGCCACGGCCGCCAAATGATCTTCTAACGACAGCCGTGCGTCCAGGAGGACGCCCAAGTTACAAGCCCTCTCCGTGGGGGCGAGTGATTCGCCCCCAATAGCCAGCGATGGCGTCAGCTGGCTATATCGGGACGCCGGAAGCCACAGCCACTCGGTCTTGGAGGGGTTGAGTTGGAGAATAGAGTAGAATAGAACAGAGCAGAGCAGAGCAGAGCAGAGCAGAGCAGAGCAGAGCAGAGCAGAGTAGAGTAGAGTAGAGTAGAGTAGAATAGAATAACTTTATTGACACTTTATTGTGCCTTTGGCATTTAGTTATGCTGGCCACATGACCACGGAGACATCTTCGGACAGCGCTGGCTCTTTGGCTTTGAAACAGAGATGAGCACCGCCTCCTAGAGTCAGGAATGACTAGAACATATGTGCGAGGGGAACCTTTATCTTTTAATCTATCTATCTATCTATCTATCTATCTATCTATCTATCTATCTATCTATCTATCTATCTATCTATCTATCTATCTAAACCAAATACCATTCACTCATCACGAAATCTCCAGAACGGTAAAGCCTACAAACTTGAAATTTGCCACGTATGTTCCCCTAGGTGCTCACTAAGAAAGGATTTTTCAAAATGACCATCAGATCATTAGTATTTCATATACAGTATTATATTCACACGTTCTGATGCTAAGGAGTTAGATATTCTACTTCCCCTCCCTACCTGAAAGGAACTCTGTTCCAACTGCCAGTTGCCTTATATTCACACGCTCTGATGCTACCCCTTCGCTAAACCGGGCGTTGGCATGGCTAGCACGTGACTCATCCAGCCTGCTTGCTGGGACATTCTACTCCCACTCCCCCTCTGGTTCCAACTGGCAGTTGCCTTATAGTAACACACTCCGATGCTACGGAGTTCCACATTCTACATTAAGTTTCAAGCTTTAAGTGTCAATTTATCAAGCCCGAGCACATAGTTTCGTAGCGAAGCACGGGCGTCCAGATAGTTAGATATATTTCTAAGGAACGGATAGTTAAGACTCCATTAGAGACAGAACCTTTATCAGAAAGCAGTACTGGGCAGACTTTTGCAAGGGGAGTGGGACTGTAAGCCATGTATGTCAGGCAAAGAATTAATAATATGGAAATATGGATGCTCTCATGTCCTTTTTTGAGAGCTTCCTGGAAGCAGCTGCTAAACCATTGTGGGGATTTTAAACAGAATGCTAGCCCTGAAGCCTGAGCCAAGAGATCTTGTCTTACGTTGGCATGTTCCTCTTTAAATGTCAGAGAAAAGTCCATATGGTACAAAAAGTCCATCTTCTGGTTTCTATAATTTGATTAATCATTTGCATACGCATATACCCAATCTTTCCCCCCACAAAAGGATCACTCCTTCCTCCTATGGAGATAAACGGGTATGTACGTGTTGTCCTTCAATGGGAAAAACAAATTAGAAGCAACTCCCCTCCCTTTCAGAAGACTGAAAGCTAGGTAAAAGTAAAGGTTCCCCTCGCACATACAGGTGAAACTCGAAAAATTAGAATATCGTGCAAAAGTTCATTTATTTCAGTAATGCAACTTAAAAGGTGAAACTAATACATGAGATAGATTCATTACATGCAAAGTGAGATAGTTCAAGCCTTGATTTGTCGTACTTTTGATAATTATGGTTTATAGCTCATGAAAACCCCAAATTCACAATCTCAGAAAATTAGAATATTGTGAAAAGGTTCAATATTCTAGGCTCAAAGTGTCCCACTCTAATCAGCTAATTAAGCCATAACACCTGCAAAGGGTTTCTGAGCCTTTAAATGGTCTCTCAGTCTGGTTCAGTAGGAATCACAATCATGGGAAAGACTGCTGATCTGACAGTTGTGCAGAAAACCATCATTGACACCCTCCATAAGGAGGGAAAGCCTCAAAAGGTAATTGCAAAAGAAGTTGGATGTTCCCAAAGTGCTGTATCAAAGCACATTAATAGAAAGTTATGTGGAAGGGAAAAGTGTGGGAGGAAAAGGTGCACAAGCAGCAGGGATGACCGCAGCCTGGAGAGGATTGTCAGGAAAAGGCCATTCAAAAGTGTTGGGGACTTTCACAAGGAGTGGACTGAGGCTGGAGTCAGTGCATCAAGAGCCACCACACACAGACGGATCCTGGACATGGGCTTCAAATGTCGTATTCCTCTTGTCAAGCCGCTCCTGAACAACAAACAACGTCAGAAGCGTCTTACCTGGGCTAAAGAAAAAAAGAACTGGTCTGTTGCTCAGTGGTCCAAAGTCCTCTTTTCTGATGAGAGCAACTTTTGCATCTCATTTGGAAACCAAGGACCCAGAGTCTGGAGAAAGAATGGAGAAGCACACACTGCAACATGCTTGAAGTCCAGTGTGAAGTTTCCACAGTCTGTGTTGATTTGGGGAGCCATGTCTTCTGGTGTTGGTCCACTGTGCTTCATTAAGTCCAGGGTCAACGCAGCCATCTACCAGGAGATTTTGGAGCACTTCATGCTTCCTTCCGCAGACGAGCTTTATGGGGATGCTGACTTCATTTTCCAGCAGGACTTGGCACCTGCCCACACTGCCAAAAATACCAAAACCTGGTTCAATGACCATGGGATTACTGTGCTTGATTGGCCAGCAAACTCGCCTGACCTGAACCCCATAGAGAATCTATGGGGCATTGCCAAGAGAAAGATGAGAGACATGAGACCGAACAATGCAGAAGTGCTGAAGGCCGCTATTGAAGCATCCTGGTCTTCCATAACACCTCAGCAGTGCCACAGGCTGATAGCATCCATGCCACACCGCATTGAGGCAGTAATTGATGCAAAAGGGGCCCAAACCAAGTACTGAGTACATATGCATGCTTATACTTTTCAGAGGTCCGATATTGTTCTATGTACAATCCTTGTTTTATTGATTTCATGTAATATTCTAATTTTCTGAGATTGTGAATTTGGGGATTTTCATGAGCTGTAAACCATAATCATCAAAATTATGACAAATCAAGGCTTGGACTATCTCGCTTTGCATGTAATGAGCCTATCTCATATATTAGTTTCACCTTTTAAGTTGCATGAAATAAATGAACTTTTGCACGATATTCTAATTTTTTGAGTTTCACCTGTATGTGCTAGTCATTCCTGACTCTAGGGCCCAGTGCTCATCTCCGTTTCTAAGCCGAGGGTCCAGTGCTGTCCGAAGACATCTCCATGATCATGTGGCCAGCATGACTAAATGCCAAAGGCTCACAGAACACTGTTACTTTCCCACCAAAGGTGGTCCCTATTTTTTTCCCTTTATCTAAGCCTGATTGTTTAAACTATGTAACTTAAACTCTTTGATAATGTATTTGAATGGCATGACACTCAATTAAAAGACATGAGGGACCTTCCCACCACAGGTGGTCCCTATTTTTCTACTTGCATTTTTTACATGCTTTTGAACTGCTAGGTTGGCAGAAGCTGGGACAAGTAGCAGGAGCTCACCCAATTACGCGGCACTAGGGATTCGAACCACTGAACTGCCGACCTTTCCATCAGCAAGCTCAGCATCTTAGCCACTGAGCATCCCTTGAAAGCTAAGTAGAAATCTTTTTTAAAAATCATCAGAATAAGAAAATCAGAAGCAGCCATTTAGGGCACCGAGACCCTCTCTCTAATGAAAATTAGATAGATAGATAGATAGATAGATAGATAGATAGATAGATAGATAGATAGATAGATAGATAGATAGATAGATAGATGAGATAGATGAGATAGATAGATAGATAGAGAGAGAGAGAGAGAGAGAGAGAGAGAGAGAGAGAGAGAGAGAGAGATTAGATAGATAGATAGATAGATAGATAGATAGATGAGATAGATGAGATAGAGAGAGAGAGAGAGAGAGAGAGAGAGAGAGAGAGATTAGATAGATAGATAGATAGATAGATAGATAGATAGATAGATAGATAGATAGATGATAGAGATAGAGTTAGAGTTAGAGATAGAGATAGAGATAGAGATAGAGATAGAGATAGATAGAGATAGACAGAGATAGAGATAGAGATAGAGATAGAGATAGAGATAAAGATAGAGATAGAGATAGAGAGATAGATGTTTACAATGCAGTTGGAAATGTAATAAAAATGTAAATTGTGCTGGGAAATAGAAATGGTACAGCGGAAAAAGCTGTGCACATGTCAACACAGTATCTACCAATGGGTTCAGCTGACCAGGTAACGGGGACTTCAAGAATGTTCTCTTCCCTCTGCTGCCTTCTGATGTTCAGACAAAAGGTCTTTTGAACAACTGTCCTTCACACAGAAGATACTTTGGAGTAAAAGGCTGGCCTTCAAATGAACAAAGCGGGAATACAGATTCTGTAATTAGATGGAGGGGTTGTGTGAAAAGTCTTCAAATTCTCCTGAGCTACGAAGACTAGAACAAAGCTCATCCTGTCACATTGTGAAGATTTCTGCAACATTGTCCTGACAAAGAAGACGTAATAAGTGAAGTAAACAAAACCTACCAAGCTTGGGTTGGAGTTCTTTTAAGATCCTTACCGTAGGTTCTGGAAATCCATTGTCTTCAGGTTCATTTATACTATGAACCAGATGTTCATAGACTTGAACTTATGGCCATGAATATGGCTTCGCAGGACTACTTTGAGAAAAAAAAAAAAAACCAGGGCTATTATTGCATTTGTATGCCTTCTAGCATTCATAAGAGTTTTTGATGCTTCCCTTCTTTTTACAATTACGTATTATTATTATAATAATAACAACAGTGTATTAAATTTATAAGGTCACTTAAGAAAAAAAGTTGGCTCAATAGCTTCCTTGTTAGCCATGCTAATAAAAAAACCCAGTAATGCCAAATTAGATTGATGGTGGAGCTAATTTAATTTAAAAAAAAAAAAGTTGCAAAATTGGCACAGCTCACTTAACAACTGCCTTCCTTACCAATGGAAATTCTTGTTCCAATTGTGGTCATAAGTCAAGGACTACCTGTATACCATAAAAGAAACCTGCAGCAATACTAAGGGGGGACAGGATAGCAGTTTTCCAATATTTGAGGGGCTGCCACAGAGAGGAGGGGGGTCAAGCTATTGTCCAAAGCACCTGAAGCCCAGAAGAGGAATAATGGATTGAAACTGACCAAGGAGAGATTCAACCTGGAAATAAAAAGGAATTTTCTGACAGTGAGAGCAATCGACTAATGGAACAAGGAAGTTGCCTTCAGAAGTTGTGGGAGCTTCATCACTGGAAGCTTTCAAGAAGAGACTGCACTGCCATCTGTCAGAAATGGTGAAGGGTCTCCTGCTTGAGCGGGGGGTTGGACTAGATGATCTTTAAGGTCCCTTCCAACTCTGTTAATATGTTTGTCTATCACACACATCTTCCAAACATTTATTTATTTATTCAACTTGTCTATCGCCCTTCTCCCCAAGGGGACTCAGGGCGGTGAACAGCCAAACTTAAAACACATATAGTACAAAAGTTAAGAAAAAACTAAAAATAAATTAAATCATCGGCATTTCCAATTTAAAATCCCAGATCTGCAAAAACCGAAAAGTTCCCAATTTAAAACCCAGAATCAATAAAATCGAAAATTTAAAAACCCCATTAAAACCATTTTAAGCTAGGCCAGCTTGCTGGAATAAATAAGTCTTCAGGGCCTTGCGGAAAGCGCGGAAGTCCGGGATCAGTCGTATTCCAGGAGGAATACGACTCATTCCACAGGGCGGGTGCCCCCACAGAGAAGGCTCTCCCCTTGGGGGCCGCCAGCCAACATTGCTTGGCCGACGGCACCCTGAGGAGGCCCTCTCTGTGCGAACGTACTGGCCGGTGGGAGGTAATCGGTAGCAGCAGGCGGTCTCGCAGGTATCCTGGCCCTATGCCATGGAGCACTTTAAAGGTAAGAACCAACACCTTGAAGTGCACCTGGAAGAACACTGGGAGCCAGTGCAGCTCACGCAGGAGAGGTGTTACGTGGGAGCGCCCTGTGGCTCCCATAATCACCCACGCGGCTGCATTCTGGACCAGTTGGAGCCCCATCAACATTATATGATTTAAATTGTTTTTTTTTATTATTATTTAATGGGATGAGTTTACATTTGTGGCTTACACTCAGCCTAAATACAGGTAGTCCTCAATTTACAACAAATCATTTAGTGACCATTCAAAGTTACAACCGCACTGAAAAAAAAGTGAATTGTGACCGTTTTTCACACTTATGACCATTGCAGCATCTCCAGTGTCCTGAGTCATGTGATTCCGCTTTGGAGACCTTCTAACAAGCAAAGTTAATGAAGAAGCCAGATTCACTTAACAACCGTGTTACTAACTTAACAACTGCAGTGATTCACTTAACAACTCTGGCAAAGAAAGGTCGTAAAATGGGGCAAAATTCACTTAAGAAATGTCTCGCTTAGCAACAGAAATACTGGGCTCAATTGTGGTCGTAAGTCGAGGATTACCTGTAGCTATGGATTTTTTTTTTCTTGTCCTTGATTTTATGATATATTTTCATCTTGTGCTAAATTCTAGCAATATAATCCCTGCAGGCTCTGATATGTGAAAGAAAGGGTAAAATTTGCCACGGAGTTAGAGCTTTCTCTATCTTGATTCTTTTGGCTTCAGGGTAGTAATTCAGGTAATATATTTGGGTAAAATATTTAACTTTTCAATCGAAAAGTGTGTGAGGCTCAATGGGTGAAAATATTTAAGACAGGGAAGTCAGCCACTTTACAAGAGTTAGAATTTGTGCTAATACTGTCTTCATATGGGTATTTTAAATTGGGTATTAATTCAGCCAAATTTATTTAATTCATTTTATTCGATTTTAAATTTTGTATATCTATGTGTTTTATTTCATGGCTGTGCACCGCCCTGAGTCCTTCGGGAGTAGGGCGGTATAGAAATTCAATAAATAAAATAAAAATAAATAACCCTTTCTGAAATTCACTAATTTATGTTTGCAACAACACAATGGGACATGTTCAACAATATTGATATTGATGATTGTTTTTCCTCCCATCAGAGTGATGATTTGATGATCCCATAAGATGATCCCATCAGAGAGGAGAAGCAATAGATGGAAACTTATCAAGGGATACAATCAAGATTGAGTGAGGGACTAATACCACTTTATAAAACCCTAGTAAGACCACACCTAGAGTACTGCATCCAGTTTTGGTCACCACACTATAAAAAAGATGTTGGGATTCTAGAAAAAGGGTAGAGGAGAGCAACCTGGCTAGTCTAGTGAAGAGAAGGGCCAGGGGAGACACGATAGCATCTTCCAATATTTGAGGAGCTGCCACAGAGAGGAGGGGGTCAAGCTATTTTCCAAGGCACCCAAAGGCCAGACAAGGAATAATGGATGGAAACTGAACAAGGAGAGATTCAACCTGGAAATAAGGAGGAATTTTCTGACAGTGAAGCAAACAACCGATGGAACAGCTTTCTTTCAGAAGTTGTGGGAGCTTCATCACTGGAGGCTTTCAAGAGGAGACTGTGTCAACTCATAAAGCATTCCGGAAACTTCATAGACTGGACTGCCATCTGTCAGGAATGGTGTAGGGTTTCCTCCTTGGGAAGGGGGTTGGACTAGATGACCTACAAGGTACCTTCCAACTCTGTTAATCTGTATTTGTATCTGAGAAGAGAACATAAGGGAATTCCTCGTGGCTCCAGTGTTATGTTCTTGTACTAGGTACAAAACGACCTAGTGATACACGTCCATTTTCTTTCTTTAACTGTATAGGTTTGCAGCCTCTCTGAAAAATTGCTTCCTTTTATATTTCCTTGAGAAAATGTAAAGCCAGAGAGGCTTCTGACCATTGGAGGGATGAAGTTCCAGAGAGGCTTCAAGCCATACTGTGAAAGAAAGAAAATGGACATATGTCACTGGGTCATTTTGTGCCTTTCAACACACCTTTGAAGGTGTGTTGAAAGCAAATACAGAATAACAGAGTTGGAAGGGAGGCTTCTAGTCCAATCTGATAACAGAGCATCCCAAGTTGTCTTCTGTATGATTCCATAAATAGGGCACCATCAGAGGTAGAATCCTGCTTGCTTAGATAGACTTTCTGCTGGTTGATTCTTCAGGAAAACAGCTTCCTTCTCCATCCCACTGCATTTCAAAGATAGCATTTATGTTCAGCTTATAGCTCAATTCCCTTGCTCATGCTTTATTTCCCAATGTCATTTTGCAGTTCTCAAATGTGTTAGTGAAAATATCAGTAATAATGGCTGGGTGATAGTGTTGGGTCACATTTGCTTTTTGCTTTTGCTATTTTAGCATCTAATCTCACCCCAAATCTTTTCTCTAAGCCACACATACCCATCATTTAATTCCCTTTCCAGGCAAGCAACATTATGCATGAAACATATATACATACATACATACATACATACATACATACATACATACATACATACGTACACACACACACGGTAGTTCAGTGGCTAAGACACTGAGCTTTTCAATTGAAAGGTCGGCAGTTCAGTGGTTCGAATCCCTAGTGCCGCCTAACAGGGTGAGCTGCCATTACTTGTCCCAGCTTCTGCCAACCTAGCAGTACAAAAGCATGTAAAAAATGCAAGTAGAAAAAATAGGGACCAACTCTGGTGGGAAGGTAACAGAGTTCTGTGTGCCTTTGGCATTGAGTCATGGTGGCCACATGACCACGGAGACGTCTTCGAATGGCGCTGGCTCTTCGGCTTTGAAACAGAGATGAGCACCGCCCCCTAGAGTCGGGAACGACTAGCACATATGTGTAAGGGGAACCTTGCACACACACACACACACACACACACACACCGTGTTTCCCTGAAAATATTAATTTTTGTTCCAAATGACGCATTAGGTCTTATTTTCTGGATAGGTCTTACTTTGGGAGGAATACAGTGCTTTTAGTACAGATGCACCCATCTGACTGACAATCTTAACTGGGGCTTATTTTATTTATATATATATATATTTTCCTGGAAAAATATCCCATCAAGAGTTCCCTCCCTCCCTCTGTCCCCATCTCCGAAACACAAAATAGAACCCAATTTGATTTGGTTTGAGCTTCCTGGAGCCACATCTTTAAAAAAAAAAAAAAAAAAAAAACCGGGTGATTCACACATAAGATCACAGCTATTCTTCATCCTCCCACCAAGGAATAAACCCATGGCTAAGATTTGTTCCCTTTTCTTTTCTTTCCCTCCCCTCCCCTCCCTTCCTCCCTAGACTGTCTTAGTTGGAGAATTAGGAGAGTGAGATCAAATGGAGTAAGAAAATGGAGAGAGTGCAAACTTTGGCCATTGCTCAGGGACAATCATGCTGAAAGATTAATCCACCCTCTCAATTAACACCTCACATGAAAATCCTAACAAGGTCATGGGATCTGTACCGCCGCTCGGTCAATCAACGGTTGCCTGCTTCCATACAAACCCAGATCGAATGCAGAATTAACACTGTTCCCCAAGCCCTCGCTCACCATCTCGCCTCAAATTAAGCCCTTGCATGGAGCAGATATGAAAAGCATTTCTAATTAGGGTCTAGGGTTACTGGTTAAAATGCGGTCGAGCCGTCTCTCAGCTATTCTTCGATGTGCGTGTGGGATTTTTTTTAATATATCATTTTAATTAAACTCAGATACTATTTAATTCCTACCTGCATATATTTAATGCTACTTGAATGCGGACCTGATAAAGTCCATTACTGATCCTCGCTTAGCTGCCACAAGGACTTATTAAAGAGAGGGCGTCTGTCTTCTAGATCTTCCTTTTGCCTCCTTGCAATAATTACTTCTCCCACCCCCACCCCTGCCCACCCACCCCCCTCCATCAAATGAAAAGCATAATATTTTTCCTCTCTCCGTCTCACTCTGTAAATAGATTCTCTCTCTTCCCCCACCCCCCACCCCGCCTTGTGAAACCTTGGCTTCACTACTCTTTTCACAAAATTATAATTAGAATGCCATGGTTGCCTGTCAAAACTCACTTCGCATACTTGTTACTTTCTTAAAATCTGCAGGCCTTGGCAGTGCTCTCGAGATCAACCCTTGAAAACGTCCCTCCCCCTGCAACATATTGCCCCCCTCCCCATTTTGTCCCACACTGACCATCAATGAGGATGTACTGAATGTTCATGCATGACCCAAGAACGATCCAGTATGTTTGACCATCAGTTATGACATCAAGGGCATAGCTGTTTTGGCTCTAATAGGAGATTATTTAGCAAGAAGGACCCTTGCTGTGTTTTTAACATCTCCTTGATATCTTCAAATTGTCTTTCATGCTACTATCTAGCTTGGTTATTCCCAGATTCTGTTGCAGCAGAATTATTTGAGAATACCACTGCCAGTAATGAATTAAATGTATTAAATGAATTAAACTGGATCTCATATGTCAGGTAGAGGATGGTTAGTTCTTATCTTGGCTACATGTAAGACAGGGTGAGAACCCTTGACCTAATTTGAAAAGTCTTTGTAAGCAATTTCTCCAGAGCTCCATCAAGAAGGATCTGGTTTTTTAAACAGTCCATTGGGGGGGGGAAGAAGGAGGAGGAGGAGGAGGAGGAGGAGGAGGAGGAGGAGGAGGAGGAGGAGGAGGAGGAGGAGGAGGAGGAGGAGGAAGAGGAGGGGAAGAAGAAGGAGGAGGAAGAAGAAGGAGGAGGAGGAGGAAGAGGAGGAGGAGGAGAGGAAGAAGAAGAAGAAGAAGAAGAAGAAGAAGAAGAAGAAGAAGAAGAAGAAGAAGAAGAAGAAGAAGAAGAAGAAGAAGAAGAAGAAGAAGAAGAAGAAGAAATTATTAATCGATGCAAGCTAAGATAAATTTCACAGAGTGCAGAAAAGTTTGAAAATCTCCCTCTACATAAAAAGAAAAAACTTTAAAAATGGAGTGTCTAACTGTAAATTAAAATGAGCATGCTTAATTTGATTACTGTATTAATTCATTTTCTTACTTTGCACAACACACTATATTATTAACTAACCCAGAGGTTAAGTATCCCCAGTGCATACAGGCATAAGTACGGTACACATTACAAGTATTATAACCACAAAAAAAGAGAACATGAATATTTAGATCGTGGTAGCAAAAATAGTCACGCATCGGCACCCTAGCAGGAGGCTATAAATAAAAGAAGATTTTCCCGGGCCATTGATGCTAAAGTGGCCTCTGGGATATGTCCCAGCAGTCTATGAGTGGAATTTGAAAAGATGGTAACAACCAGCAAAGTTTAGGATCAAGAGGGAGCAGAGGACTATGGATAGCCTAAAAGTCATCCTCCCACTCAATTTGAGCAACAAGCTGTTGGTTATCCAATTGGCAACATTAAAAAAAGTCTGATTTAAAGCATTTCTTTTTGAAGTCAAAGAGAGGAGACAAATGAGTGTGCAGCTTTTTCTTCCTATAAAATCTATTATCTATATCTCTCTATCATATATCTCTCTATTTTCTATCTTCCATCCATATCTACCTACCTACCTACCTATATCTCTATCTATCTATCTATCTATCTATCTATCTATCTATCTATCATCTATCATCTATCATATTTCTATCATCTATCTATCTCTATCTATCTCTATCTGTCATCTATCTATCTATCATCTATCATATTTCTATCATTATCTATCATCTATCTATCATCTATCATCTATTATATTTCTATCATCTATCTATCTATCTCTATCTATCATCTATCTATCTATCATCTATCATATTTCTATCATTATCTATCTATCTATCTATCTATCTATCTATCTATCTATCTATCTATCTATCTATCTACCTACCTACCTACCTACCTACCTATATATCATCATCTCTATCATTTCAGAACAGCAACATTGACTTGCTCAGGAAAAAATACGAGCATCATCTAGATTGCCATAGTGAAACTATGCCTTTTTTTGGTATTTATTATTTACAGCCAAAATGGGCCCATTTTTACCAAATGTTTTTTTTCCCCATTAATCCAAGCATAGCTTCCTGCTGTAGCAACAGGGAGATAACAGTTAAAGTCTTAGTGACTTGAATGGTTTTGCTTAACCTACATTCAGAGGTGCCCAACCAAAGGCTCAGGAGCACTTGTGCCCCACAAAGGCTTGCAGCATGCCCACAGACACGAAGTTATCTTTGAATTCTAAATGCTAAAGTGAAGTTAAAACCATAGGGTAACCATGTTAGCCTCAGCAGGTGGCAGTATTTAGCCAACCCTGGCTGATTTCAAAAAGTTTAGGAGAGTCAGCCCTGGTTAGTACTTGGATGGGGGAAACCACCATCTCAGGACTGTAGGCTGAATGGAAAAATAAAATCTATCTATTTATTCTTTCTTTCTTTCTTTCTTTCTTTCTTTCTTTCTTTCTTTCTTTCTTTCTTTCTAGCTATCTAGCTATCTAGCTATCATCTATCTAGCTATTATATCTATCTATCTATCTCTATCTAGCTATCTAGCTGCCTATCTATATCTATCTATCTATCTATCTATCTATCTATCTATCTATCTATCTATCTATCTATCTCTCTCTCATTCTATTATCTATCTATCCCATCCATCATCCATCCTTCCATCTACCTACCTATCTACCTATCTATCTATCTATCTATCTATCTATCTATCTATCTATCTATCTATCTATCTATCTATCTTATCTATCTATCTATACTGCAGCTCCCATCATCCCCAAGCAAGGCTGGGGAGGTTTGCCTATGTTAATGAGTGCAAGTAAAACCAACATGGACTTTGGGAAGAAGAGATAATAATAACAATAATAACAACAACAAACATCTTCCGTAATACCAGGAGTCTATGTTCACTGGAGGACATTTTGAACTTTTGAATCATATTAATTGAATTCAACTTATTGGCAGTAAATAGCAGTGTCTCCAGAGAACTTTCTTTCTCGGCCATCTACCTGCGATTGGATGTGCAGACATCACGACTGCCTCTGAACAGAGATTGCAACAATTTTGTAGTTAGTCCAGCATTGTCTTTGCAAAGAGGGTGACTCCGTACTTCCATGGCAGTGCCCATGATTGCTGTGCCAATATTACCAGATTGATTTGGGCATTCCAACAGAAGCAGAGACTGAATGGAAGATGTTCTGACTTTACAGAAGTAGCTAGGATATGTTTCCAACCTTCATTTGGGGGAAAACTGTAGGACAGAGATTGCTCTGGAATTAATAACCCAAATTTCTGTTTCATTTTCAGATGGAAGACATGGCTTTTTTCAAAATTTCCTTTCTGTGATGACAGCCACCACCTTGGACCTGCCAGGTTTTGTTTTTTTTTGCAACAATGCATCCTTGCAATGATGCAAAGAGGGAAGACAAATAAAAATTGATCCTTTGCATCCATGAGTGTGCAGGTGGACAATGCATTCATTTTGTATCAGTGGAGGCCTCTTTCTTTCCATCCAATGGACCTTCAGAGCACCTGATATCCTCCAATAAAATGTAAATGCTGATGAGAGGAGCTAAAATCTCAGTTTGTACAACTGACTTTATTGTACAATAAATATTACACAGTAAATATGTCACAAAGATCTGTTTAGAGCAAAATGTTTTTGGAGCTCTCCAAGGTACTGCATCAAAATTGTTGCTATCACTGAATGTTGGGTTTGCAGGACACCCTTAGCATTAACTAAGAAGCCAATGATGCAGGATGTTCTGAGAATCCCAGGAGTCACTTGTATGATTTATTTGAGCATAGCATGACATGTGAACATGGCATTCCTTAGCTATGTTAACCTTTTGTTAGCTTAGCTTTTCTGGTGCTGTGAACCCACTCAAGGACAAAGTATCTATATTGGTGTGTGTGTGTGTGTGTGTGTGTGTGTGTGTGTGTGTGTGAGAGAGAGAGAGAGAGAGAGAGAGAGAGAGAGAGAGGGAGGGAGGGAGGGAGGGAGAGGGAGAGGGAGAGGGAGAGGGAGAGGGAGAGGGAGAGGGGGAGGGAGGGAGAGACTACATACATATACATACATATATACATATCTACTTGTGTAGGTGTCAGGAAGGAGATTTTGCCAGTAAACGCTCAACTCTATTCAGTTGCCCCAACTCCACCCCAGTAGAAGGCATTACAGGGTTAGATAGATGATGATAGATAAATAGACAGATGATAGATAGATAGATAGATAGATAGATAGATAGATAGATAGATAGATAGATAGATAGATAGATAGATGATACATAGATAGAAGATAGATAGATAGATAGATAGATAGATGATACATAGATAGAAGATAGATAGATAGATAGATAGATAGATAGATAGATAGATAGATAGATAGATAGATAGATAGATAGATAGATGATAGACAGACAGACAGACAGACAGACAGAGACAGACAGATAGACAGACAGAAACAGACAGACAGACAGACAGGCAGATGAGAGATAGATGAGAGAGAGGGGGGATGACAGATAAAGATAGAGAGAATGAACAAGAAATAACTGAATTATATTTATATATATATATTAGCATAGGGGATTATTTGTCACTTTGATTTCATGACTTTCCTCTAGCACTGTACATGTGATTTATGAAGCGGAATCAATAGCAAAATAAATACATAATTAGTACTTTCCAACAAATATGGGCACAATTGCTCCCATAAATGTAATTCTACTGTCAGTTATACAGATCACCCAAGAAATACATCATCTTAAAACAAAGAAAAAGGCAATAGTGGATGGTAGGACTGTCCCTCTTCACCATCCTGAAATCAGCTGTTTAGGACGAAGGCTTTTTACGCATAAAGAATTGGATAGAAAAAATGAGATGCTATACATTTAGGTCAGAGGTGGCTTGCTACCGGTTCTCCCCGGTTCTTGCGAACTGGTAGTAGAAATTTTGAGTAGTTCGGAGAACCGGTAAATACCACCTCTGCCTGGTCCCGCCCCCAATCTATTCGCTGCCTCCCGAGTCCCAGCTGATTGTCTAGAAGGAAAAAATCAGGGCTCACTTGACAAAGAAGAGGGGGGGAAAAAAGACACCGTAGCTTTAAATTGAGAAGCCAAGAAGCCTCCCAACTGATTGGCTAGAACTGATCCGCTCCTTGTAAACCGCTCGGTGGTGGTAGATTGGCAATTGAGGCCAAGCTGCCTGAAAGCGGTGTCCGATGCTCTTGATGGTGGCAGAGCAGCAAAAAACTGTTTAAACTCTTGCCACGGTGCTTCAAAGGGCCGCCCAACAGCTGATCAGCTGTAAAAGGCAGTGTGGTGGTAGACCAGTGCACTCCAAAAACAAATGGGTAGACCGGTACCGCCTGCAAGCAGTTAAAAGCCTGGTAGACCAGTACCTCTGCTAAATCCTAAAGAATTGTCACATGACCATCAAGCCACTCCCACGAAATAAGCCACGCCCACAGAACCGGTAGTAAAAAAATTTAGAACCCACCCCTGATTTAGGTACAAGTAGTCCTTGATTTACAACAGTTCATTTAGTGATCGTTTAAAGTTACAACAGCTCCAAAAAAAAGCGACTTATGACTGTTTTTCGCACTTACGACCGTTGCAGCCATCCCCATGGTCACATGATCCAAATTCAGACGCTTGGCAAGCGGTTCATATTTATGATGGCTGCAGTGTCCCCTGGCTCACGTGATTCCCTTTTGCGACCTTCTGATAAGCAAAGTCCATGGGGAAGTCAGGTTTCACTTAACAACCGTCTTACTAACTTAACAGACGCAATGATCCACTTTACAACTGTGGCAAGAAAAGTAATAAAATGGAACAAACTCATTTAAGAAATGTTTTCCTTTTAGCCAGCTGTGGGCTTAATTGTGGGCTGAATTGTGGTCGTAACTTGAGGACTACCTGTATTGATCCTTTGGGGATACATTGCCTATCTAAATTGTAGCCGCTGTCTCTCCAGAAATTCAAAAATCCAGTTTTCTTCAGATCAGGGATGTAATCTAGGAACTTCATAAAAAAAAACAAAAAAAAAAAAAACCAGACATGCTCATTGGATCTGCTTAACCAGGTTACAGAATTAACCCATATTCCGGTTTTGTTGAACAATGAACTAAAGAAATGGGCTGGTATTTTTCACCAAGCTATGTCCCATGTTCTGCGAATTTGGCTATGAGGTCCTGAAAAGATAAATATGGTATTACATAATAGCAAGGGATGTGGTGGCTCAGTGGCTAAGACGCTGAGCTTGTCGATCGAAAGGTCCGCAGTTCAGCGGCTCGAATCCCTAGTGCCGCGTAACGGGGTGAGCTCCTGTTACTTGTCCCAGCTTCTGCCACCCTAGCAGTTCGGAAGCATGTAAAAAATGCAAGGTGGAATGTCTACACATGTATGTTTTATTTGCTAGCAATGTCAGCTTAGATTTCTAGCATGCTTACCACGAAGTACGCTGAAAAGAGCAGGCCTCTTTTGGCAGTGTGCTTTCTGATGACATGTTGACCTAGAAGGAAATAAAGGTACAAGCCAGTGGTGAAATCCAAATTTTTTTACGACCGGTTCTGTGGGTGTGGCTTGGTGGGCGTGGTATGGCTTGGTGGGTGTGGTTTGGCGGGCGTGGCAGGGGAAAGATACTGCAAAATCAAATATAATATAAACTCAGGGCTTATATCTCTGTAAAAGTGTAGTGAAGGAGAAGCTGACTAATGGTTGCAGTGATTTCAGGACCAACTGGAAGGATTCCTTCATTTTTATTTATTTACTTTTTTAAAAAATGAAGTTCCTCGATTAGAAATAACTCCAGTATTTGAGCACAGTTAAATGATGCAAGTTGTTGGCCAGTTTCCAGCTGGGACACTGTCTACCTGAGAAGAAGACAATTCTGAATTTAAGACATTTCCACCCTCAGTTAAAGGGAGTAGAGATAGATAGATGATAGATAGATAAATTTAAAGACAGACAGATATAGATGACAGATTAGATAGAGATGATGATGATGATGATGAATAGATAGATAGATTCAGTAGATAGACAGACAGACAGACAGACAGACAGACAGACAGACAGACAGATAGATAGGCAGGCAGGCAGGCAGGCAGGCAGGCAGATAGATGATAGACAGTGGTAGAATTCAATTTTTTTTTTACTACCAGTTCTGTGGGTGTGGCTTGATGAGCATGACAGGGGAAGGATACTGCAAAATCCCCATTCCCTCCTCACTCTGGAGCCTGCCAGAGGTGGTATTTGCCGGTTCTCCAAACTACTCAAAATTTCTGCTACCGGTTCTCCAGAACCTGTCCGAACCTGCTGTTCGGAGAACCGGTAGTGGGAATTTTGAGTAATTCAGAGAACCGGCAAATACCACCTCAGAGTGGGGTGGGAATGGAGATTTTGCAATATCCTTCCCCTGCCCACCAAGCCGTGCCCACCATGCCATGCCCACAGAACCAGTAGTTTTAAAAAAATTGGATTTCATGACAGCTACGAACTACTCAAAATTTCCGCTACCGGTTCTCCAGAACTGGTCAGAACCTGCTGAAACCCACCTCTGATGCAGATTTGATTAGTTTAACCTTGGTTAATGGGTGTGTCTGTCTGTTTGTCTGTCTGTCTGTCAGCCCCACTAAGTAGACCAGACCAGAAATCCATGGGAAGGCTAAAACTAATTTTATTAAGATCCAGTATACGAAGAGAATCTTGCAAGTCTGATTATGCCGTACCCACCTTCCCCCTCTTATACATCAGTGAATCAGGCAGGTGTCTACCTGATCTTCTTCCAATTATTATCTCCTTCCCCTGGACTTAAAACTTGTTTCTCTTGAGGTCATCTTCCTTAGACTCTATAATGTGGGATAAAATACCCATAGGAATATCAGGACTGAATGTCGATTGAAATCATGATACTCTTTGACAGCTAGTGATTGTATGAGCTTGGGGCCTGCTACACTCTCCAACCATTCTCCAACCAACATTGCCAGTGCCCTCCAGACAAGTTGAAAATATGTGGTCAGACTCCTCTTGCCATTGTGCTGAATGGGCATAATGCAAGAGATGATTAGCATCGTAAATCCGACCCATCTGGGGGCACCAGGCTGCCGAAGGCTGGTTCAAATCCAGCATTCTTTTCATTGTTCCACACTGTCTCCCTGCAGCTTTAAATGCCTTGAGCCATCCTGAGACAACGGTAATCTGTGCATTGATGCTACATCAAGTCTGTCGACCTCTTCAAGAAAAGCAGGACAATCAACATTACAGAAATAGGAATTTGGTATAGGAGAGAATCTGAACTCTAACTCTCTCTCTCTCTCTCTCTCTCTCTCTCTCCCTCCCTCCTCCTCTCTCTGTCTCTCTGTCTCTGTCTCTCTCTGTCTCTCTCTCTCTCTCTCTCCCTCCCACCCTATCTCTCTCTGTCTCTGTCTGTCTCTCTCTGTCTCTGTCTGTCTCTCTTTTTTTCTCTCTCTCTCCCTCCCTCTCTCTCTCTCTGTCTCTCTCTCTGTCTCTCTCTGTCCCTCTCTTTTCTCTCTTTCTCTCTCTCCCTCCCTCTCTCTCTCTGTGTCTCTATGTCTCTGTCTCTGTCTCTCTGTCTCTCTCTGTGTGTGTCTCTCTGTCTCTGTCTCTCTCTCTCCCCTCTCTCCCCCCCTCTCTCCCCTTCCCTCAAAGCAGCAGATGGCCCCTACCTCATTTTTATTCTTTCCACTCTCAAATAGAGCCTGTCACATCAACGCCAGCTTCGACAGGTTTCGAATGTGTCTTATGTACCTAGGAACTCAGTGATCAGTAAATCCACTCAATTTAGCTGCGTGGCTTTGAAAAGACAATTTGTCCCCCAGACCTGGATTGAAAAATGCACATGACCAGCACATGGAACAAATCAGCATCTCTCCATCTGTTATGCAAAGAAAGAGAGAGGGGGGGGGGGGCAAAAGAGATTAATCGTGGTGAGGGGAAAAAAATCATTTATGCAACCACCTTCCAAGATATACATCGCAGACAGAGGAGGGTACCCACCAAACAATCTGGAAACAAACAAGTGTCTATTGAAGAGATTGATGGGTAATTAATGGAAGCTTTCTTCAGATCTGGAAAATAAAGGCAGATTCTCACAACCGTTTTAATACACTGGAAGGGAAAAAAGGAATATCTCCATGTTACCAAAGTGGAAGATGAGTTGACATGTTGTTATTTAACAGGTCCTAGAAAACGTAGATTAGAGAAAGACGAGGGTGACTCCAGAATTTTCTTATGCCCAGAAGATAATCCTCATGTATTATAAATTGTCCAACAAAGGCTGGCTATTCCATTTAGAAAGTACCAAATGGGAACAACTTGCCTCCAGAAGTTGTGAATGCTCCAACACTGGAAGTTTTTAAGAAGATGTTGGATAACCATTTGTCTGAAGTGGTGTAGGGTTTCCTGCCTAAACAGGGGGTTGGACTAGAAGACCTCCAAGGTCCCTTCCAACTCTGTTATTCTATTCTATTCTATTCATCTGAAGTGAAGGTGCGGATCACAACTTAAGTCCTCATTAGTTTTCATAATTTCCCAGTGACTCTTCTGGGCAATTTAAACATCTCAATGTACATTGAAATTCTATAAAACACATAGCTAAAATATGTGGGGAGGAGGCACAGAGATAAGGTCAGTTTGAGTGTCCATCTATACAGGTGAAACTCGAAAAATTAGAGTATCGTGCAAAAGTTCATTTATTTCAGTAATGCAACTTAAAAGGTGAAACTAATACATGAGATAGACTCATTACATGCAAAGCGAGATAGTTCAAGCCTTGATTTGTCGTACTTTTGATAATTATGGCTTACAGCTCATGAAAACCCCAAATTCACAATCTCAGAAAATTAGAATATTGTGAAAAGGTTCAATATTCTAGGCTCAAAGTGTCCCACTCTAATCAGCTAATTAAGCCATAACACCTGCAAAGGGTTCCTGAGCCTTTAAATGGTCTCTCAGTCTGGTTCAGTAGGAATCACAATCATGGGAAAGACTGCTGATCTGACAGCTGTGCAGAAAACCATCATTGACACCCTCCATAAGGAGGGAAAGCCTCAAAAGGTAATTGCAAAAGACGTTGGATGTTCCCAAAGTGCTGTATCAAAGCACATTAATAGAAAGTTATGTGGAAGGGAAAAGTGTGGAAGAAAAAGGTGCACAAGCAGCAGGGATGACCGCAGCCTGGAGAGGATTGTCAGGAAAAGGCCATTCAAAAGTGTTGGGGACTTTCACAAGGAGTGGACTGAGGCTGGAGTCAGTGCATCAAGAGCCACCACACACAGACGGATCCTGGACATGGGCTTCAAATGTCGTATTCCTCTTGTCAAGCCGCTCCTGAACAACAAACAACGTCAGAAGCGCCTTACCTGGGCTAAAGAAAAAAAGAATTGGTCTGTTGCTCAGTGGTCCAAAGTCCTCTTTTCTGATGAGAGCAACTTTTGCATCTCATTTGGAAACCAAGGACCCAGAATCTGGAGGAAGAATGGAGACGCATACACTGCAAGATGCTTGAAGTCCAGGGTGAAGTTTCCACAGTCTGTGTTGATTTGGGGAGCCATGTCATCTGCTGGTGTTGGTCCACTGTGCTTCATTAAGTCCAGGGTCAACGCAACCGTCTACCAGGAGATTTTGGAGCACTTCATGCTTCCTTCTGCAGACGAGCTTTATGGGGATGCTGACTTCATTTTCCAGCAGGACTTGGCACCTGCCCACACTGCCAAAAATACCAAAACCTGGTTCAGTGACCATGGGATTACTGTGCTTGATTGGCCAGCAAACTCACCTGATCTGAACCCCATAGAGAAGCTATGGGGCATTGCCAAGAGAAAGATGAGAGACATGAGACCAAACAATGCAGAAGAACTGAAGGCTGCTATTGAAGCATCCTGGTCTTCCATAACACCTCAGCAGTGCCACAGGCTGATAGCATCCATGCCACGCCTCATTGAGGCAGTAATTGATGCAAAAGGGGCCCAAACCAAGTACTGAGTACATATGCATGCTTATACTTTTCAGAGGTCCGATATTGTTCTAGGTACAATCCTTGTTTTATTGATTTCATGTAATATTCTAATTTTCTGAGATTGTGAATTTGGGGATTTTCATGAGCTGTAAGCCATAATCATCAAAATTATGACAAATCAAGGCTTGGACTATCTCACTTTGCATGTAATGAGTCTATCTCATATATTAGTTCCACCTTTTAAATTGCATTACTGAAATAAATGAACTTTTGCAGGATATTCAAATTTTTTGAGTTTCACCTTTATAATATATTTTATCTTAAGGTGGGGGGGTGGGAAAGGCAAATGAAATAGATATTTTAAAAATAATTCTTGCACTCAGCAACCAGGACGAAAGAAAGATAATAAAAGTAACAAGAGGACTTTCCCCCTCTTTAAGTGAAGTACAGATATTATAAAGGATATAGTTTCAAATGATGCATTCATAGATTTCCCCTCCCCCCCCCCATTTTTACCCAATTTCTCTCACTTCAAACTGACCTTTTTGGGTTTCAGAATACTGGGAAACCTTTCAAATTAGTAAATAACAATAAGATTTACTGTTTAATGAAGAAATAACATAAATAACAAAGAAACAGAATTACAGTTAATGGCCTTCAGTATCGCCCAATAGAAATAGATGGACTGATTGTTGAATATAGATCTGAATAAAAGTCATTATTATTGTACAATTGAAAGACATTAATTGAAATTCTTTCTTACATGTGGTTGGGGAGTTATTTTTTTTCCCTTTATCTAAGCCTGATTGTTTAAACTATGTAACTTAAACTCTTTGATAATGTATTTGAATAGCATGACACTCAATTAAAAGACATGTTTGGACATGATTGCCTATCGTCCAATTGTCATTCACACCTGTGTTTGTTATTAGAGGGATTTTAAAAAATAATATGAGTTAACTGCCCATAGAAAGTGCACCCTTTCTTTCTTTAACCCAACTACGAACTGTCAGAAAGTTGGGGTTACACCTCATTCTTTTTTTAACATCTGAATGGAAAACATTGAAATTAACAACGGTAACTTCACCTGAACCTCTGCTGAAAACAGAAAGAAAAAAATGAATGTATATAAAATCACTAGGGGACACAGTGGCACAACGCTGAGCTTGTCGATCGAAAGGTCGGCAGTTCAGCGGTTCGAATCCCTAGTGTCACGTAACAGGGTAAACTCCTGTTACTTGTCCCAGCTTCTGCCAACCTAGCAGTTCGAAAGCACGTAAAAAATGCAAGTAGAAAAAATAGAAACCATCTTTGGTAGGAAGGTAACAGCATTCTGGCACCTTTGGTGTTCAGTCATGCCAGCCACATGACCACGGAGACGTTTTTGGACAGCGCTGGCTCTTCGGCTTTGAATGTCCAGAAAATGTTGCCTTTGGTCTTTAAAATCACTTGGAGGCAACAAAAGAAAAATAATATTTGCATAAAAATTATTGGTGAAACAAAGATTTTTTATTTTTGTAATATACATTTTGAATTGTGAGCTGTTCAGAGTTGTTTGCTCAGATGGGTGGCTATAGAAACCAAATAAATCAATAAAATCACTTTTCCATCATGCTCAGTGTCCATCTATAATAGAGTTCAACTTAAGATAGTGGGAGGGAAAGGCAAATGAAATACCCATTTTAAAAATAATTCTTGCACTCAGCAACCAGGACTAAAGAAAAATAATAAAAGTAACAAGAGGACTTTTCACCACTTTAAGTGAAGTACAGATATTATAAAGGATATAGTTTCAAATGATGCATTCATAGATTTCCCCCCCCCCCTATTTTTCCCTAATTTCTCTCACCTCAAACTGACCTTTTTGGGTTTAAAATTACTTGGAAACCTTCCAAATTAGTAAATAACAATAAGATGTAAACATTAGAAGTATTAAATAATGTTTGTTTGTTTGTTTAAGTCTATATAGTTGGTTTAAGCCTATATTATATATAATATATAAGTTAATATATATTAAGTATAAAGTTTGTTTAAGTCTATATAGCGATTTTGCTCTCTAAAGCAATTCCAGGCAGCAAAAGATTCTCTATTCCAGGGGTGAAATCCAGCAGGTTCTGACAGGTTCTGGAGAACCGGTAGTGGAAATTTTGAGTAGTTCAGAGAACCGGCAAATGCCACCTCTGGCTGGCCCCAGAGTGGAAGGGAATGGAGAATTTGCAATATCTTTCCCCCTGGAGTGGGGTGGGAATGGAGATTTTGCAATATCCTTTCCCTGCCACGCCCACCAAGCCACACCACGCCCACCACGCCACACCCACAGAACCGGTAGTAAAAAAATTTGGATTTCACCACTGCTCTATTCCTAAAGAAATCGTTTAAAATGTAATCTAATTTAAAATTAAATCAAAATAAGAATAGCTACAGCAAACCCACAACCTACAACATATTCTTAACACTTATACAAGTAGTCCTTGACTTTACAACCACAACTGACCCCAAAATTTCTGTTGCTAAGTGAGACATTTGTTAAGTGAGTTCGGGGCACATTATACGACGTTTCTTGCCACCGTTGCTGTAAGTGAATCACTGCAGTTGTTAAGTCAGTAACACGGTTGTTAAGTGAATCTGGCTTCCCCATTGACTTTTGCTTATCAGAAGGTTACAAAAGGGGATCTCATGTGACCCCGGGATGCTACAACCGTCATAAATAGGAGCCAGTTGGCAAGCATCTGAATTTTGATAAGTGACCATGGGGATGCTGAAACCATCGTGAGAAGCGGTCATCTGTAATTTTTTTTTCAGGGCCATTGTAACTTTGAATTAAATGAACTGTTGTAAGTCAAAGACTACCTTTTATTTAAGAATATAGTATTAAATATGTTCTAAATATTTAAACTATTTTAATGTGTTTTGCATGAATCTGCAGCATTTTGTCTCTTGCAATTCTTGTAATAAAATCCTAAGAAAAGTAAGTATTACTATATCCATCTTCCAGACCAAGAAGAATACAATATTAACAATTGATAGTTGACTTTGTGGGAGAAATTTTGAGTGAAGCACTTCTAAAGTGATCCTGCTCTTGCAAGCATGATACCACCAAGATATCAGTGATGAAATCCAAATTTTTGTACTACCTGTTCTGTGGGCGTGGCTTGGTGGGCGTGGTGTGGATTGGTGGGCGTGGCTTGGCGGGCATGGCAGGGGAAGGATACTGCAAAATCTCCATTCCAGCCAGAGGTGGTATTTGCTGGTTCTCCGAACTACTCAAAATTTCCGCTACGGATTCTGCAGAACCTGTCAGAACCTGCTGGATTTCACCCCTGCAAGATATGTCTTTTTCTGGGGTGGGGGGCAGAGAAGCAAAGATTAATAGGGATAAGAATAAATAGGAAAGCCCATTTGGCTTTAATTCATTTTCAGTTTAATTAAATATAATTCCTATGACTGCCTACCAGTAGTCACGTATTTAATATTTGTACTCCTCGGCCACATTAAAATTGACAACGTTTTTGTAACCAGCCTTGCCGTTACCTTGACATATAAAAGATAAATGCTTATCATATCCTGACAAAATCCAAGCAATTGCTAGATGCAAGTCAGGAAATGCAGAAAAATCTAACTTCTTGTTACTATTGACATCTGGATTTTGGCAGCCCAGAAATGATCTGTTTACATAAATAAAGACTGAGACTAGTATTGAAATGAGTCCTCTCCTTCTTTTCTTAAATTACTTATGACAAAAAAAACCCTAACTATTTAATGTGTGTGTGTGCATCCTTTAAATACCTGCATATATTCTTTCTGTCTTTCTTTTTCTTTCTTTCTTTCTTTCTTTCTTTCTTTCTTTCTTTCTTTCTTTCTTTCTTTCTTTCTTTCTATCATCTATGGGTGTATGTGTCTCTGTCTGTCTGTCTGTTGCTCTACATCTATCTATCTATCTATCTATCTATCTATCTATCTATCTATCTATCTATCTATCTATCAATTTTTTAAAATATTTGCATTTTTTAAAATATGGTCACCTACCTTATGTAAAATAACCCTGGGTGGCTTACAAAGCAACCAGTTAGAAAAAAAGAAATAAAATGTGAACCTACCATAGACAAAATCCAGCTTCCTCTCACCATGGTACCATAACGCCACCTTACCAACTACATGTTTCCAAGACTCAACACCATTCTTATACCCTGACCCCTCCCAAAACAAAGATGGTCATTACCATCACAGGTTAACTTTGATATGTGATAGAACAAATGAGCCCCCGTTGGCATGAAGTCCATATGGAACACAGAAGTATTACACTATCATCATTACAGCCAAATATATTTCTTTGTTTGAGAGTCGTGTTAGTCTGTCATGGCAGAAAAACAGGAATCTGGTAGCACATTTTATTAAACTGTATAAGCTTTTTTGAGATGATGAAGTTGATAAAATGCTGATGCTTTAGGCTGATGGTATATTTTGCTTTTTTTTTTCCTTTAATGGGAAGGCTTGGTATTGCTAAGGGACTTTGTTTTAGGGTTTGTGGAGACAGAGCTGAGCCACCAAGCTGCCCTAATTTATTATATATCACATCGTTTCTCTGTGCTGAAGTCCTACGTGTTTCTCCATTTAAACTCTACCCATACTCAGTTCTGGCAGGGTTCTGATCAGGGGTTGGAGTAATGTAAGCCCAAGCCTTTGCACGTCTTCCCACATAGCTAAGACAATGCTCGGGTTTGACCCAGCTCTCTTTGAAAACCCTTTGCTCATCCCCATCCATTCTGTGTTTTGAATGTTGGGATTTACATGTTTAATTCAAATGAGCCACCAAGACAAAAGACAGATTCAAGGAGGAAAGAAAGAAAGAAAGAAAGAAAGAAAGAAAGAAAGAAAGAAAGAAAGAAAGAAAGAAAGAAAGAAAGAAGGGAGGGAGGGAGGGAGGGAGGGAGGAAAAAAGAAAGGAAGGAAGGAAGGGAGAGAGAGAAAGAAAGAAACAGAAAAAGAAAGAAGGGAGGGAGGGAGGAAAAAGAAAGAGAGAGAGAAGGGAAGAGAAGAGAAGAGAGAAAGAAAGAAAGAAAGAAAGAAAGAAAGAAAGAAAGAAAGGAGGGAGGGAGGGAACAGAGAGAGAGAGAGAAGGGAAGGAGGGAGGGAGGAAAAAAGAAAGAAAGAAAGAAAGAAAGAAAGAAAGAAAGAAAGAAAGAAAGAAAGAAAGAAAGAAAGAAAGAAAACCCAAGTCTCATCTCTTTCCCGGAGGAAACATTTTGACAGCTTGGAGCCAAAAGTAATGTGCAGCTATTTGCTTCTAACTGTCGAGAATGCAAAGAAACAGCTAAGTTAAAGAGCACTAATGCATTCCATGTATTCAAAGTAGATCAAAGGAATGAAGACGCCGATGATGGGGAGGAAAGTTTTCAAAGCGAAAGCAGCAGACCTTCATATTTTCTCCCCAGCTATTTTTTCTTCTCTCTCCCACCTCTAGGAATGGAGATGGGCGTCATTTAATGCATTGATTGCTGTGATTAAATAAGAGAGAGAAAGAGAATGAAGGGCTCCCGTACATGGGAAACTCAAACCAATAGCTTCCACTGGTGTTTTTCATTTCATGATCGTGTGCATAGAACAAGGATAGGGATCCTGACGTTCTCTCCCACTCTGTAACTTTCTCACATCCATTGTGGCCCTCAAGCTTTCCCCGAGGTATTAAGACGCTGAGCTTGTTGATTGAAAGGTCCGCAGTTCAGCAATTCGAATCCTTAGTGCCACATAACAGAGTGAGCTCCCATTACTTGTCCCAGCTTCTGCCAACCTAGCAGTTCGAAAGCAGGTAAAAAATGCAAGTAGAAAAATAGGGACCATCTTTGGTGGGAAGGGAACAGTGTTCCGTGTGCCTTTGGCGTTTAGTCATGCCGGCCACATGACCACGGAGACGTTTTCGGACAGCGCTGGCTCTTTGGCTTAGAAACGGAGATGAGCACTGCCCCCTAGAGTCGGGAACGACTAGCACATATGTGCGAGGGGAACCTTTACCTTTACTAAGCAACCAAAATATCTTCCTTCCCTCTGATCTAAGGTTTTGGAGCAGTTTGGAGTTGTGAGCATTGCACAACCTAACCTAAGACAAAAGAAGCGATTGAGCCAATATCAATACCTTAGTGCAAGAGTTTTTCTATGTAACTGACACTTTCCATTAACTGAAAGACTGGCCTGCATCTTAAAACTTAGAATAATAGGGCTGGATGGGACTTTGGAGGACTTCTAGTCCAACCCCCTGCTCAAGCAGGAGACGGTTATCCAGCCTCTTCTTAAAAGCCTCCAGTGATGGAGCACCCATGACTTCTGGAGGCATTAGCCGTTCCACTGATTAATTGTTCTCAGTGACAAGAAATGTCTTCTTAATTTTAGATTGGATCTCTCTTAAATAATTTTCCATCCATTACTTCTTTTCTGCCCACAGGTGGTTTGGAGATGATCCAATTCCATCTCTGGCAGCCCCTCAAATAGGGGAAGACTCTATCAAGTCACCCCTAGTCAGTGGTGGGATTCAAATAATTTAACAACTGGTTCTCTGCCCTAATGACCGGCTGGGTGGGCGTGGCCACGGTGGGCGTGGCCAGGGGGTGTGACAAGCAGCACTCAGCCTTCTAGGAAGCCTCCCTGAAGCCTCCTGGGAGTGAAAAGGGGCCACGGGGGACACCTCCCCCCCTGCGCCCCATTTTGGGCCTAGGAGGCCTCCCTGTACTTACCTGGGAGCCAAAATGGGGCGCATGGGGACTCCTGGAAGGGGCAGGATGAGAAGGGGTGGGGCCACCCAGCAATTTAACTACCGGTTCACCCGAACTGGTCCGAAGCAACTGAATCCCACCAGTGCCCCTAGTCCTTCCCTTCATTAGACCAAACATAACCCAGTTCCCTCAACCGTTCATCATATGATTTCACTTCCAGGTGCTTTATCACCTTTCTTGTTCTTTTCTGCACTCTTTCTAAGTTCTCAATGCCTTTTTTTTTTTGCATTGAGGTGACCAGAATTGGATACAGTATTCCAAGTGTGGTCTCACCAGTGAAGTACAGCTTCCAGGAGTCTGAGAAATCAGTCTCTGAGAGATTTCAACCCATGCAGAGCCAAGAAATCAGATCTCTTTCACAGGGGTGTTTGTCTCCGTTGCAATGAATTGTCTTGGATGGCGTATGAAGCTGGCTAAAATCTATAATTACAAGGTAGAAAACAAATGGATTCATAAGATGTCAAACCAGGTTCAATCATCACTCCAAACAAGGGCTGGATAACCTTGTGAATGTCATTCATTGAGTGGCTAAACCACAATTATTTGGGTTCATGTAATACATTAGATATAAACCACTGTTTACAAACCAGAATGATTGGGTTCATTCATTCTACCAACCCAAACTGCATCAAACCTATTTTAAGACTTGCAGGACAATTACTATTCATTTCCTCTCTTCAAATGATGGTCACTGATTTTCAGTAATCATGGTATAAGCCAAAGGAGGCCTTTTTTGTATCACTTGGATAGCTGAACTCAGCTAAGAGGGTCACAGTCTGGGCAATCTGTTTTGGTGGGCAATCAAAATTTAGGTTAACTTTGGGAATTCAGTTTTGTATAAAGTTCAAAAGCTTAATTTAACTCGGTCTTCAGAATTCAATTAACGCTGGATGGAAACACACCAAATTAAAGCAGGGCTCTTAAAAATAATTAGAATATACCAAGTGGTATATGAAACGACATGTTCTTCTATTTACAAGAGGCAACTCGGGGAAGGACAGTTTTGAGAGTTAACAGCCTTGTATAAATTTAGGGAAGAAAAGACCCATTTAATTTCAATCATCTCGCTCTCCCTTCCATGAGACATGTAAATGCATATGGCATGGAAATCTGTTATAATCTAGCACTTTACACCTTGATATGTACCTGCTCCAAATTCATTTTGTCTATAAATTAACTGCACATGGTGGTTGTCACTTTAGATCATTTTGTCATGTGTTAGAAAGGGACTGCAGGAGGACTGGAGTTCTGCTGTCGTTTGTAAATGACTTTGTAGAATTTTAATAGCAAAAACCCGTTTGTCCATCATAAAGAGGGAGACGGGCCAATTGCTTTCCAGTCAGTTCAAATATTGTGGTTATTGTTGAAATAAGAGCTTTTGAAGCTGTCTTATGCCGAGTCAATGATTTGTTCATTGAATGCAATTTAGATACAGATGCAGATTAACAGAGTTGGAAGGGACCTTGTAGGTCATCTAGTCCAACCCCCTGCCCAAGCAGGAGGCCCTACACCATTTCTGACAGATGGCAGTCCAGTCTCTTTTCAGTGATGAAGCTCCCACAACTTCTGAAGGCAACTTCTGTTCCATGAGTTGATTGTTCTCATTGTCAGATTTTTCCCCCTTATTTCCAGGTTGAATCTCTCCTTGTTCAGTTTCCATCCATTATTCCTTGCCTGGCCTTCAGGTGCCTTGGAAAATAGGTTGACCCCCTTCCTCCTCTCTGGGGCAGCCCCTCAAATATTGGAAGGCTGCTATCCTGTCTCCCCTGGTCCTTCTCTTCACTAGACTAGCCAAGCCCAGTTCCTGCAACCGTTCATCGTATGTTTTAGCCTCCAGTCTCCTCATCATCCTGGTTGCTCTTCTCTGCACTTTTTCTAGAGTCTCAACATCTTTTTTATAGTGTGGTGACCAAAACTGGATGCAGTACTCTAGGTGTGGTCTTACTTGTTCAACTCCACTTGAACATTAGTTGAATCATCAGAATTATGGAACAGGGCTACCCTTTAATCTAACCTCTTCCTTTTTAACAAACTAGGAATAAACTAGGAATGGGAAAAATTATGGTTGCTGTGCTCACTGACAGATGAATCCATCATCTATAGGCACAAAACATTTTGATCATTGATAAAAAAAAAAAAAAACCACACACATCAGATGAAGATTCAGTCTTTACTCAACCACAATTGAACAATCACTGACTTTGGTTCACACATCTTTCTAAGTGACAATTTAGTATAGGCATTTGATCTGATGATGGCCAAAGGTCATATCTACAATTTGGGTGTGTGTGTGTTCAAGAAAGAATTGGACAACCATTTGACTGGGAAAATATAAGGTCACCTGCCATGGACCAGAAGATCACCAAAGTTCCTTCCAGCTCTATGATTTTATGTGGACCAGAGCATCTTCTAGTCTAGTCCACTCATTGGATACCTTTTTAATGTCTTCATGTTTTTCTTCTTTTCTCATCTTCTAAAAACTGCTACTTAATTCATTCTTTGAGTTAAGACAAAATGGCTTTCCCAGTATTGGGCCCATACCCACAGATGGCAGAATTGTTTGTCTTTGGTGGGACAGAATTTTACAAGCAGGGTAGCTGGGAGAATAGGGCTGCAAACATTTTTTTAAAAAAGAATGGTCAGAAAATTATTTTCTCAGTAATGTTGACCTGGTCAACATTGAATGAACTTTAGCAATGAAGTGGGGGAAACTGGAAGTATTGAAGATCAAGACCAATCCTTACTTCTGAGCTAATTGTAATAATATTTTCTCTTATCTTCACTTATCTTTTATCAGCTGGCTTGTTCTTCACATCCAGCCTAAGTCAGTGTATGGTTTCCTTCTGTTGGAACCCATGCATCAACCCATGCACAAGCTTGAAAATTTAGATATCAAAAAAACTCTAAGAGGAAGAGCACAAACAACTCAAACTGGAACTACAGAAAGAGCCAAAAAAGGGAAATTTAAAAAACCAAATGGAAATAATAAAACATAAATTGAATCTAATGGAAAAAGAAGAAATGGCACAACAAATTAAGAGAGCAAAACAATTTTTTTAGAATAGAATAGAATAGAATAGAATAGAATAGAATAGAATAGAATAGAATAGAATAGAATAGAATAGAATTCTTTATTGGCCAAGTGTGATTGGACACACAAGGAATTTGTCTTGGTGCACACGCTCTCGGTGTACATAAAAGAAAAGATACACTCATCAAAAATTATAAGGTACAACACTTACAACACTTAATGATAGTCATAGGGAACAGATAAGCAATCAAATCACATTAGGAAACAGTAAATATAAATCTTAAGGATACCAGCAACAAGGTTACAGTCATACAGTCATAAGTGGGAGGAGATGGGTGGTGGGAACGATGAGAAGATTAATAGTAGTGCAGACTTAGTGAATAGTTTGACAGTGTTGAGGGAATTATTTGTTTAGCAGAGTGATGGAGTTCGGGAAAAAACTGTTCTTGTGTCCAGTTGTTCTGGTGTGCAGTGCCCTATAGCCAAGAAATGCCAACAAACCAGGAAGATGGTTAGCATATAGGCTGAAAAAGGAGAAAAAGAAGAAATTGATAAGCAAATTACAAGATGAGAAAGGAACTCTGCAGTATCAAAATGAGAGCAAAAAGAAAATAATTCAGGAGTTCTATGGAACATTATATGACCAAGAAAAAACCTCAGAAGAAAAAGATACAGCAGTATTTGGAAAAAGCCAGAGTACCTGAAAATTTAGATTTAGACATTGGAGGCAATCCATATTATTTAATTTTATTAGGGCCGAGCAAAGCTTCCTGAAGCAAGAGGCAGAGAAATCAAATCTTAACTCCCTCCTGGGTCATCTGCAGAAAGAAAAATCAAAATTGTTATTCCTCATAGTCATCATCATAATCAAATGAACTGTACTTCAGGAATGTTTGATTATGGTAAGGCCATTCATTAGGGAACTTGAGCTTTCCCATGTACTCAGTGGTAAAATCCATTTTTTTTTACTACCGGTTCTGTAGGCGTGGCTTAGTGGGTGTGGTGTGGCTTGGTAGGCGTGGCAGGGGAAGGTTACTGCAAAATCTCCATTCCCACCCCACTCCAGGGGAAGGATACTACCAAATCTCCATTCCCTCCCCACTCTGGGCCCAGCCAGAGGTGGTATTTGCCAGTTCTCTGAATTACTCAAAATTTCTGCTACCGATTCTCCAGAACCTGTCAGAACCTGCTGGATTTCACCCCTGCATGTACTGTTTCCTTCTCACTTTTAGCCTTGCTTACATCTTTTCACTCTACTTAATTAGAATTAGAAGTCTACCTAATTAGAACATTTCTCTACGTAAAATTTCAAATAAAATGAATAATTTTAAAAAAGAATAATTGGAAAGTTTCTACCTCCCCTTCAAAGAAAACAAAACTGGAGGAGGGGGGGAATCATCCTTTATATATTTTGTACCTGTGATCAGCATTTTTTTTCCTAGAGGGAAATATATTTTTTTTTCCAAGCCAAATCACCACTGCAACTCCAGAGTAATTTTAGCAGCAGAAGTAGATTAAATATCCACCATATTAGTCATGCGGCATTAGATGGAATTGGATTGACTGGGAAGAGGTCAGAGAGATGCTGGAGGTTTTAGCCTACGAGAGGAGCAATAAAATTCAACCATACTTAAAATCATTTGCTGTAAAGCCTTTGATATGAGATCCCGTCTCCCAGCACCGTTCCAACTTTAGGGAACCAAAGTTATAACACAAACGCATCTCTTTAAAAGCTAGAAAGTACTCGGAAATTGTTAAACGAAGTGAAAAAAAAAAAAAAAAGGAAAGAGAATCTAATAGAAGGGAATAAGTCTGTGAAGGAGATGAAAAAGAGCCTCGAATAGCCGAGATTAAAATTGTGATGGGTCGGTTTTAATAAGCAGGTGTTATTTAAAAACAAACCAACCAACCAAAGTCAACTGACATTCATTTCCAGAGAAGGGGAAATGATAAAAGGGCAACCCAGAGATCAGTAGTGATATGAATAATGTTTGCACAGCTAATGTCAAGCATGCAGATCATCTCTCAGCTGGTTGGCTCCCACTGTGGCGAACCAGGGCCTGGCACTAACTATTCTGGTTTGTCTATACCAGTGATGGCTAACCTTTTTGCCGTCGTGTGCCAAAATCGGGGGGAGTGTGGCGGGGTCATGCACACACGTGCCCACACCCATAATTCAATCAGCCCCGCCCCCACACATGCATGTGGAACCCCCCATGCTCCCCCCACTTTTGGCACACAATGGCACGGTGGGCCCATTAGGCCCGTTTTTCACCTCCCCAGGCTCCAGAGGCTTTCTTGGAGCCTGGGGAGGGCAAAAACGGCCTTCCCCAACTCCCCGAAGGCCCTCCAGAGGCCGAAAACAGCTTGTTCCCCAACTTCTGGTGAGACTGTTTCTCGCCCTCCCCAGGCTCCAGAGGCTTTCTAGGAACCTGGGGAAGGCAAAAACAGCTTTCCCCACCCTCCGGAGGCTGGAAACGGTCCGGTTCCCAACTTCCAATGGGACCAGAAGGCCTGAAAATCAGCTGGCGGGTGCGCGCATGCATGCTGGACCTGAGCTTGGGCAACGCCTGCGTGCCCACAGATAAGGCTCCATGTGCCACCTGTGGCATGCGTGCCATAGGTTTGCCATCACAGGTCTATACCAATGGTTGTCCAATCTCACTGGAGATTTTCAAGGTGAGACTGGACAACCATTTTTCCAGAATGGTATAGAGCAGGGCAGGGGTGAAATCTACTTACCTTCCTTTCTAGTTCGGAAGTGTACGCGCCCCACGTGTGTCACTTGTGCATGCAGACCTTCTACGGATGCGCAAAACCTTCTGCGCATGTGCAGAAGGTAAAAAACACATTACTTCCTAGTTAAAACCAAGAAGTAACGACGCCCGAGTGGGTGGGCGGAGCTTTTTTCCACCATCGTTACCAGATCGCTGAACCACCCGCTACGATCGCTACTGGATTGCCTGATCTGGTCCGAACCTGGAGCATTTCACCCCTGGGACAGAGGTGTCAAACACGATGTCATTGAGGGCTGCATCAGGGTTGTATTCGACCTCAGGGGGCTGGGGTGGGTGTTGACAGAGTGGGCGTGGCCAGCCTGCTGTCACTCATGTTGGGGCCCCTGTCAGGGCCCGAGTGCTCTGTTAGTGAAAATGGGCTCCCGAATTCCATTTTTGGTTGCCATGGCCTCCTGCAACCCTCTGCCAGTGAAAATGGAGCTCACAAGGGCCCTCCCGAGCTCCGTTTTCACTTGCAGAAGCACCATGGGTCGGTCCTTCACTGTTTCTAGGGTGGCCCCGTGGGCCAGATCTAAGTACCCCGCAGGCCAGATGCAGCCCCTGGGCCTTGATTTTGACATACCTGGTATAGGGTGTCTTCCTTGAGCAGGGATTTGGATTACAAGATCTCCAAGATCCCTTTCAACCCTATTATTATTCTAGTCTATGTTTTTCTTGAAAACCTTCAGTGATGGAGCATCCACAGCTTCTGGAGGCAAGCCATTCCACTGATTAATTATTCTTTCTGTCAGGAAATTTATCCTTAATTCTAGGTTGGATCTCTCCTTGATAAGTCCCACCCATTATTGCTTGTCCTGCCTTCTGGTGCTTTGGAGAATAGGTTGACCCTCTCTTCCTTGTGGCAGCCCCTCAAATATCATGTCATCCCTAATCCTTTTCGTTAAACTAGTCATACCCAATTCCTGCAATTGTTCTTCATATGTTTTAGCCTCCAGCTCCTTAATCATTTTTATTGCTCTTCTCTGCACTTTTTCTGGGGTCTCGACTTTTTCATATTGTGGTGACTAGAACTGGATGCAGTATTCCAAGTGTGGTCTTATCAGTATAGTATAAAGTGGCACTATCCCTTCACATTTTATTCACTTCTCAGCTAGTAGCAACCTAGACTACCTTAGAGTACAATTTAAATAATCAATAAAATAGTGTCAGGCAATTGATAAGATAACAACTAATTCATGGTGGCACAGTTGTTAGAATGAAATATTGCAGGCTGACTCTGCCCAGTGCCAGGAGTTCGATCCTGACCGGCTCAAGGTTGACTTGGCCTTCCATCCTTCCAATGTCGGTAAAATGAGGAACCAGATTGTTGGGGGCAAGAGAGTGACTTGGTAAACGGAGGGTGCACTATGGAGCAGTATATAAGTCTAATTCCTATTGCCATTGCTAATTTGCACAACATTTTACATTAGAGCAAACTGGGTTGAGTAATATGTAATTCAGCCTGTAATGGAAACTCATTTTTATAGACCCAACGTGGGTCTATTGCCTCCCGATCAGGGACTATCACACCAGGAGATGAGAGGGAGTCATGGCTTTTGTGACTGTTACTTTGATGGTTTTGACTCAGAATAACAGAATTGGAAGGGATCTTGGAGGTCTTCTACTACAAACTCCCTGGCACAAACAGGAGACCTTATACTATTTCAGACAAATGACTGTTTATTCTGTTCTTAAAAGCCTCCAGTGATGGCTTAAGTCCTAAGTTCTAACTAGTCACACTAGCCCATGGCTAGCGTCTGTAAAGGTGATGGACACCATTATTTGTGTTAGGTTAGTCCCATATTTGCCTAGTACCCACAGTACCATGGAGATTTCAAGGAGAAGAAAAGCAATTTCACTGTTTCTAAACCTTGGTTGGATAGTGGGAATCAATCAATCAAAATAGAGCTGGAAGGGATCTTGGAGCTCCTATAGAGACCCTATAATATTCGAGACAAGTGGCTGTTCAATCTTTTCTTAAAAACCTCCAGTGATTGAGCACCCACAACTTCTTGAAAGCATGCTGTTCCACTAGTCAATTGTTCTCACTGTCAGGAAATTTCTCCCTAGTTCCAGGTTGCTTCTCTCTTGTTTAGTTTCCATCCATTGTTTCTCATCTGGTTTTTTTGGTGCTTTGGAAAATTGTTTGATTCCCTTCATCTTTGGAACACTGCTATCATGTCACCCCTAGTACTTTTTTTCACTAGACTCAGGGGTGAAATTCAGCCGGTTGTATCCAGCTCAGGCGAACCTGTAGCGGCGGCTGCGGGAGGCTCCACCCACCTGCTCAGACGTCATGACGTTGCTTTCTTTGTGACATTTTAAGCAGTGGTAAAATGTAAAATGTGTTACTACCAGTTCTGTGGGCGTGGCTTGGTGGGGGGGTTTAATGTGACTGGGTGGGCGTGGCCAATTTTTTTTTTTTTTACTTTTAAAAGCATTTTTTCTACAACCTTAAGAGGCTGCAGAAAAAAATGCTTTTAAAAGCCTCTGACGATCAGGCAACTCAGCATTTTTTTTCTACAGCCTCTTCAGCTGAAGAGATTGTAGAAAAAATGCTTTTAAAACCCTTTGACGATCCCAGCTGAGCCGCGCGATCATCAAAGGCTTTTTTTTTATTATTATTTTATTTTTATTTATTTTTAATTTGATTTATATGCCGCCCTTCTCCGGAGACTCAGGGCGGCTTACAATGCGTTAAGCAATAGCCTTCATCCTTTTGTATATTTTATACAAAGTCAGCTTATTGCCCCCACAATCTGGGTCCTCAATTTACCTACCTTAGAAAGGATGGAAGGCTGAGTCAACCTTGAGCCTTGGCGAGATTCGAACCCTGCAGTAATTGCAGGCAGCTGGTCTTAATAACCAGCTTAATAACAGGGTGCCTTAAACCCCTGTACTACCAAGGCTCTTGCAGCCGAAGAGGTTGTAGAAAAAAATGCTTTTAAAAGTAAAAAAGAGCCTCCGATGATTGCACGGCTCAGATGGGCATGGGGGGGGGCAGGGATTTTTGCTCCTGGTTCTCTGAACTACCTGCCTCCATCGCTACCGGATCGAGTTATCCGGTCCGAACCGGGAGCATTTCACCCCTGATTTTAACCCTCTGCGCATGCACAGACCATGGCACATGCGAGCAGAGCGAACCGGTAGGGAAGGTAAGTGAATTTCACCCTTACTAGACTAAACACACCCAATTCCTGCAACCATTCTTCATGTGTTTTAGCCTGCAGCCCTCTAATCATCTTTGTTGCTCTTCTCTGCACTCTTTCCAGAGTCTCAACCTTTTTATAATACGGTGACCAAAACTGGATGCAATATTCTAAGTGCAGTCTTCCTTCCTTGCAGACCCCTCTAATACAGACAGCAGCAGACCTTAAGATTTTGAACTACTTTCCGACTTAATGCAAGGAATAGTTTCCACCTGAGTGGGAACAGATAAAAGGAAGTCTCCTCAGAAACTAATAACCAGCTGACAAACTTCTGTTGGTTTTGTACATTTCTTTCTTCCTCGTTCTGCAAGTGACAAGGATAATTAAAGTTGTTAACTAGACAGGGTAACATGTCAGTCAAAGAAATTATCACTCTTATAATTTCTTTCTGTGCAATACCACAATTCAAAGATGTGGAGAAATGAATCCTTCAGTGAGAAAAGATTTATTCACAGGAAGTTCATAAGATGGGGAGAATGAAGAGGGGACTGGAAGGAGAAGATATTCTGGATCGAAAGGCGATGAACTTTGTCGCTTGTTTGCAAACATGAAGTAAAATCTAATTTGCAATTGATACGTGCTGGGGATCGGAGAAGATTACCAAGAATGCTGCATTAATTAAGTTTCTTTTAATTTATTACTCAAAAAATATTTAAAATTATAAATATTGTAGTCTTCTTGGTGTTTTGCTTTTTTCTTTTCTTTTTCTATACACTCAAACATAACTTAACTGAATGGTACTCATTTACTTGAGGAAGAAGACAAGGGAGAACCATTTCCATGGAGTTGTAAGAAAAAACTATTAAGACAAACTGACGAAGTTTTATTATTAGTTAAACATGCCTTGAAGAGCTATGTGGAGATTGCAAGCAACTACCACCCACAAGCATATGCATGGGAAATGGAAGTCCAGATTCTGTCTGTCTATCTGTCCGTCCATCTATATCTATCTCTATCTATCTATCTATCTATCTATCTATCTATCTATCTATCTATCCATCATCTATAATCTATCTATCTATCATCTATCTATCTATCTCTACCTACCTACCTACCTACCTATGTATATGTGTATATGTATAGATATATTTATTTATTTATTTATTTTATTAAATTTCTATACCGCCCTTCTCCCGAAGGACTCAGGGCGGTGAACAGCCAGAGGATAAAACACGGAGATACAAAATTTAAAATAGATTAAAACAAATTAAATAATTTAGGCTGAATTTTAAAATACCCCATAATTAAACAGATTAAAATTTGTGTTTAAAATTTAAATTTAAAAAAGGAGAAGATTTAGGCCATCATATAGATGATGATATAGATATAGATGATGATGTAGCTATAGATGGAGATGGAGATAGATAGATGATAGAAATAGAGATAGAGATAGAGATGATAGAGATAGAGATGATAGAGATAGAGATAGAGATAGAGATAGAGATAGAGATAGAGATAGAGATAGAGACGATAGATAGTCTGAACTTCCATTTACTACACATGTTTGTGAGTGGTAGTTGCTTGCAATATACTTTATATACTGTACACACACATGCACACACCAAGGGAAATACAACAATGAAAAGTGTTGGGCATCAACACAGAGAAAATTGAAGTTCTGGAATCAGTTTATCCATTCAGTGACCATCAGCTGTTTTTAAATGGCTACTGATCTTGAGGTTCCATCAAGACAAATTCCTAAGCATATCATATCAAATATCTGAGAAACGTCAGCCAAGATATGCCTGGCTTTGGGGAGACTCCTACGTAAAATCGCCCGGCGTTGAGCTTGCTTCCAAGACCTTATCTTTTGCTTCAAGATGACATGGTTTTTTTTCCCCCATCATCTAAATCTTATTTCACATTTGAAACTGAACAGGGCTTGAACGGGCTGTTCCAACTATTAAGCGGGCTGCTGCATGCCTTGGTTTGCTGAAAGCACATCGTGATTTCAGAGAAGGGTCAACCAATCAGAATCTGACCTACCTGGCCAATAGGTGAGCCTAGTGTCTCATCCAATCAGTGCTCAGCTATTAGCCGGTAATTGAGATTAAAATGAAACCTACACCTTCTGCAAGAAGAATTGTTCTTTGAAAAATGGGACTTCCCTCGTGAATGTTTCCAAAGAAAAGTATGAACTGGTAAAAATTGCATGTGGCCAGAGACTGCTTCAGCTCAATAATAGTGGTGATCAGTTCAATCCACTGGTGGATTTGAGTCTTTGTCTGGAAGTGATTTGACTATACATGTACAGTGCAGAAATGACATTTTAGAGACCAAGAAGTATATAATGGGCAGCCAGAACTGAATGAAAGTGTGTGGGGGGGAGGACTTTAATTTAGAAGAAAAAGACTACAGGATAGACAGGATAGAAGCCAATAACATGATAAATGAAAGTAAAGGCAAATAAATTCTGTTCGATCTCTCTGGATGTTAGGAAAAGAGTTTCTTGGTGACATGAATAGATTCAGAACAGAGGCGGTGGGAGGTGGGGAAAGGTTCTTCAAATTTCATGTAATTATTCTATGGAATTCACTGCTATAAGGTGGGACCCTGGCTTAAATTTAAACAATGGATTCCAAAGATTGGATCGGACAATCAGCCGCTATCAGCAATGGCCATAAGTGGACACACCATTGACGGAGGCAGTTCGAAGCAGAATAACAGAAGCTGGGAGACAAATAGCGGGGAAACGGTTATTGCTACAAGACGGGCTGTCATTGAGTCACTAAGCTGTTAGAAATAAATTCCCAGTTCAGTTTATCACTGTGCTTCTTGCAGGCTCAGAATTGTGTGAGACTCTCCCAAAAACTTTGGACCGGTCTCAAACTCCCCCAATTTTTTTTTCTACTTAAATTTCATTTTCCCCCCCTACAACTGAAAGAAAATATTATCAAAGACCTGGGACCAATTATATGAACTACCTGTCATTTTTACTAATTTTAAATCAGATCAGTATTAATTTCCACACTGAATCCCACTTTTTGTATTATCCAGCCCCCCCCCCCCCCTTCCTTTTTTTTAAAAAAATTGATTCCTGGCATGTTATTTAAAGACCACATGGATGCAAAATTCTGGTTTAGATTAATTACTGGCTTGATGGTTTAAAACTTTTTTTTTTTTTTGCCCCAAAGGACAAGGTGGCCTTCACCATTTCATTTACCAAAGCTAACTACCCGTGTTTCCCCCAAAATTAGACCCTGTCTTATATTTTTTTGAACCCCGAAATAAGTGCTTGATCTTATTTTTGGGAAGGTCTTATTGTTTTGGGGCAGGTGAAGCAAGATCGGGCTCCTCTTGCCTCTGCATTTAAATATTTTCAGGGAGGGCTTATTTTGGGGGGGGAAGGCTTATTTTAGCACATGCGCTCAAAAACCTGATTGGGCTTATTATCAGGGGATGTCTTATTTTCAGGGAAACAGGGTAGATGACCAGTTGATTTTGTGACCGGTACTGGTTCGGCTTGTGCAAACAAGCAAAACTTGAGACTTAAATAACTTGACTGTGTTTGGAAAATTGATCCAGTTGAATTCAAGCATTTGAAGGCTGTCAGAAAAGTACTCTGTTTGTTACAACTGTTCCAATTAAATCACCAAATTGAATTAATTAAGGATACTCAGTCTGTGCTGTAAAACAGAGGCATCGGATCCACTCTGACCATTTCTATCAGCTTTTGATTCATATCAAACAGCTGATTCAGTTCAAAGGTTTGCTTGAATTTGCTTCTAATTTTAGTTGTGAACCAAGTCTTTGCACAGCCCTAAGGCTGGTGATAGGCTAATATCTTTCACTGGACCATAATAACATATCAAATGTATAGGGTACCAGATAATTCGTCTTGCGTGCTACTTTATTCTCCGAGAGATGGAGGATGATAAGAAATTGATTCGCAGGGATGAGCCTCAGAACTGGAACTGTTGTCCATTAGTATTTACTTCATTAGTGTTTACCTCACCTTCTTCTGTCAAATGCAGAGGTTCCCAATGTGGGGCCTACGCCCCACAGTGGGGCAATTTGATTTTTAATGGGGGCAATTTGGAACCTTGTTTAAACCAAGTTAATAGCCTTTTAGGCTTCCTCCGTGTGAGTAGGAGTTCACTTTTTGAATAGTAAGAATTATATGTCACGGGGAGAGGCAGCATCAGGATTTTAGAGATGCTTAGGTGGGGCATGGCCAAAAAAAGGTTGGGAACCACTGGTCTAATGGGAGGTCTGCCTCGGCCCTTAGGTTTAACTCTTGTTATTCATTGTACCCTTGTTCTGACATTTTGAAAACACTCAGTTTATCTCTGGGACTAGCTAGATTGGACAGCCATTTATCCAAAATGGCATAGGGTCTCAAGCCCAAGCAGGGGATTGGATTAGAAGACCACCAAGGTCCCTTCCAACACTGTTATTCTATTTGATGGCAACCACATATCGAACTTTGGCTAATCCTGAAACATTAAAGTCGACTCCAGTGAGGGATTGGCTGGGAGACCACCAGAAAAACTGCAGACTGTATATTAGACTGAGAAGTTAAGGATATATTTTGTAAGAAGGCAGTGGCAAACCTCTTCCATGTTGGTGGTAAGAAAATAAGGGTTACATCCAAGCAATCAGGAGACATTAAACTCAACCTGATTTTATTTTATTTTTTTTACTAATTCATGGATCAAAGAGCCACGCCATCCTATAACCCAATATTATTTTCTGTATCCTTTGAAATACTTGCATCAACGTGCACTTTAGGGACTTTAGGTGCCATAGTCGTTTTTTTTTTTTTAAAGAATTAAAAATATTTTTTAAAAAAATAAATAAAATAAAATGTTTCGTTAAATATATATTTTATCTGGGAGCTCACGCACAGTTGAAACTGTGATTTGGGGGTGCGCCTTCCTCTCTCCAATCACAAGATCTGCAAATAATGTTGTGACTCGGGAAAAAAAAAAGAAAAAGAAAAGAAAAGAAAAATCATTTTCTTTACACAGGCAGAGATGAAGAGACGTCCCTCTCTTCTACCCCTTTTGCCCATTCTCCAGCTGGGCGGCTCCTTTTTCTGTTTCTAAAGATGGCGTGGGGGCCTTGGGTTCCACTTTAAAAAGTTTCTCGCCATACTTAGCCTCCCAACACAAAGTGTTGGTTGAAGTATAAACACAGAGCTCTTTTTTTTCTTTGACCACTCTTGCAGTGGGTTGGGATAAGGTTGTTAGTTTATGCGAGAGAAAATAGCCAAGGCTCTTTTGGGGAAAGAAAACGCGGAATTGGATTAAGGCTTTTGTGTCCTTCTCAATGCAGAGGGGAATTAGCAATAGTTGTAGACACTTAAAGGTTCTCTCAGGCTGAAGCTTATCCCAGATTTTAGACAATAAACATTTGAATATCAACAGTGTTTTGCAACTTGCTGCACTAATGTATAAACTTCTCTCTTTTGAACGTTTTAAATCCCTCCCAATATCCACTATTCCCACTAAATAAACTTCTAGAGTCTCTTGCAGGAAACACTCTATCAAGGAAGAAGGTCTGATTTCTGTTTAGATATTTTTTTTTTTTTGCTTCACTTTCCTCCTTCTGCTCCGATTTCAATAACTCTTGTTTCTTTAGCTCGATTAAGATATTCCGATGTTCGGATTTCTCTAGAATTCATCTTTTTTAGCATTATCCTTACTTAAAACGGAGGGGGGGGGAAGGAGGGAAGGGGGAGCGGGGATTGTCATCCTTTTAATTTAGAAAAGTTCCCTTAGTTTTATTCTGAACTGCACACAGAAGAGTCACACATTTTTGTTTAGATATTTGCTAGTTTCAAATGCCAACAAAGGGGCTGGTGGAAAAAAAAAGTTTGGAAGGAGGACCAGGAAGAAAAGTGATAGGAGAAAGATAGTTGGATGCCTCAGAGTTGAAACTGGCAGCATCAATAGACTTTGATGTAATTAGCATTTAAGTGAAGTCCCTCAATTAGTTCTAAGAACTGGAATGTTATTTGATCACTGATAGCAAATTCATATTGATATAATCAGCTTCTTTTGTAATTCTTGGCTGTAATCAACGAACATGGAATGAAGATGAGGAATCTTCCTGCAATTTAATTTGATTTTTTTTTCCTTCAAGCTGTGTGGGAGGGAAAGCCCAGAAGCCAGGAGACAGTACATTGTTCCCATTTCAGAGAAAGAGAGAGTTATTTTCTGCTTGTTACGTATAAATCTAAAATTCAATATTTGATGTCCATGAAATCCAAGATTCATTCTGTAGTCCCCATTTCTGGAGCATTTATTCATTCGCGATCTTTTTGAGAGACCTCTGTTATTGTTTAGGAAAACACCCTGCATTTCTCCCAAAGATAAGGGTGGAAGTTTAACTATAATAACAACTATATATATATGTATGTATATATATATAGGGAAAGGGAGAGGGAGTCCTTTTTTTGCATGGGGAAAGTCCACTGAGGGAGCGAGAGAGAGAGAGAATGAAGACATTACCAACTTGTCCAGTTTTTGAACAACGCTGAAGCTGTTTCCCTATTGAATTTGATACAATGATGTATAGATGAATAAAGTTATCTCCACTTTTCAATAGGATGGTGTCAGTGGGAGGGTAAGAAGGAAAGAACTTGGAATCTGAAAAGAATACTTGGGGGGAGGGAGAGAGAGAATTTGAAGGTCAGAGTCCAGCTGCCATGAATGGCAAGACAACAAACAAAATTGTGGACAGGCCTAAATCAGAACAACTATAGTCCCGCGTATTGCCTCGATTCCTTGCTCAAGTAGCTATTATATTAACCTACATTTCTATAGGCAAAGAACATTTTTAAAGGTTTCACACCGATGCAAACATAGACTGATCAGAAGCATCTGCACCAACCTTCAGCTTTTAATGGAACAGGTGATACAGCCCAGCAAAGGTAGGCAAACAAAACCAGAAATGAGAAAAATCTAATGCGGAGTAGAGGACGATCTTTAAATCTACTGCCATAAAGTAATTACAGGTTGTGTGATTTGTTTGTCTCAAGTCCCCCCCTCCCTCCACAATTTTAGCTTATTTATTTATTTCCCCCTTAATGCTGCTTAGGTCTTTAGGCAAAATTCTAACTGAGAATAGTTAACCATAGAGGTATTTTATTTAGTGGTTGGGTGAACACCCCTAAAATTAAATTATATGATTGTTTGTTTTAAATAACTTCAGGATCTATGTGCTTGTAGAAAACGTAGCAAAAAAAAATCCAAAAAACCCTAATTAAATTATTTCAATCAGAAAAAAAAATCATCTGAAATTAAGACAGAACGAGTTGACCTACTTTCTGTTATTCTCTGCTCATGCGGCACTATCACTTTCTATCTTGTAGTTATTTTAAATAAAGAAATGCCTTTTCTTTAACATCAGAATTATTATATCCCCCCCCATTAGAAACCCCTGAATATTATAAAGTTGGAACTTGTGTTTGGCTTGTTTTTTGTAGTTAGAAAAATATGAATTCAGACTCTGGTTTGAGGGTCAGAATAAGAAATCCTTTCTGATAGCCCAGGCTGGTGAACTCCAAAGAGCAAAAAGATATTTGAATCCAAAGAAGTCATTACAATCGTTTTTTATAAAAAGTTCGTTTCAGCAAGATACACACTCAACAGTTCCCATGAAAATTCAGGATTAAATGTAAAACAGTCTATGAAGGTGATTGAATAATGTAAACACACCTAGAAAATTGCTTTTGAATTTTACGCAAGGAAGAAGCCATGTCTTCAATTATTTTTTTTTTTTTTTTAAAAAATAGAATTCCCAAAATAAAATACTGGGCCTTTAGTAATCTACATAATTATTTGCCCCTCAAAAAAACAACAACAAAACAACAACAACAACAACATAACACATATGTCAAACCGGGAATGTAATCTGTTGGTGGTTCAAGGACTTAGAGGAGATAGATGCCAGAAAGTTTTCAAAACTATACAACCCAAGACACACGTGTATTTTAAATCAGTGACATGAGAAAAGCCGTAACAGCAGGTTTGTGTTTGATGTGCCGAGTTTCAAAGCGGCCCACCTTTTGTCGATCGCTGAGTTTTGAATTTGATCCAACCTACCCTGAGAAATCCAGGGATTAATCGGGAGGTTTTAAATGGTTTAGCCACAGGTTGGGCTTCTCTTTATGAAAGTGACAATTGAGTTGTGTTACATTCCACATGCATTTCTCTCCCCGCCTTTCTGCCACCCCTCAGTTAGATGATTCCCCCCCCATACATATTGAATCTTACAATTAGGCTGTTGACAGTTCTATTATGTTGACAGCTGAAGTAGAGTTACACAAGAAATTGCGCGCAGAATTCTGATGTAAAATCTTCTTGCACAGATGTTTTTTTTTTCCTTGTGTGTGTGGGGGGGAGGGAATGGTCCCTGGCCTGATGCCTTCAGAGATATGCCACTGAACTGTCCTTCAGGACTTGCGATGGTGCAAACCAGAGAATGAAAACAAGCTAAGTCAAAAAAAAAAAACAAACAAACAAAAAAAAGAAAGCAACTTGGACTCAATAACTTTTTTTTTTTACTTTTTTTTGGGGGGAGAAAGATTTCCAGGCCTGTCAGAAGGGTGTCAGTGAAGGTTTATGGATGGTTTTCTGAAGCTGTTCCGAGTTAATAATTAATAGACCCCTTCCTTTGACAGTTCTTTTATACTGGGGATGCAGCTGGTTGAAAATCAGCCACAAAGGGAAGTTGATTTTGTTGGTCATTAATTTTGACTTTGCTTAGCCGATGAGATTGCTGTGTTCTGTTTATCGGAGTCATTCCTAATCTAACCCCCAATGGAAAGACTTTTTCATTAATGGAGCACATCAACCCATTTTAGAGATTGTAGGGGATTTTGTTTTTCCCCTATGTAATTTTCTGACTCGGTCTTCAAAGAAGCTTGCGGGGGGACAGTCATCACAGGCAAGAAGAGCTGGGTTAAGGATTCGAGTCCTTTGCTTGTACAAATTAGTTCTGTTTATACACATTTCCTTCAGATAGGCAGCTGCTCTCGTTTAATTTAGGAGTCACGCTCTGTCCCTGGGATCACATGGAACTTCCTTCCCTTGGCAAAGGACTTCTGTTCTAAAAAAGACCCCCAAAAAAGTAATCCATTGTCATCTCGTGTTATGCAAATATAAACTTTTAGTGTGAGGATTTGCAAGGTGGCAAGAGGCATTCGCAATACCTTCACTTTTAGCTAGCACATATATGAAGAGCAGATTGCCGAGCGCCTGCATTCATAGCCCGATGGGCAACTCAAAGTTTGTGAAGCACCCCTCCCATAAACTCAGTATGTCTCTCTTTGGAACCTATTCCATTCGCCACAGGGAACTCATCGTTTGGATGAGTCCCAGGCTAACTTTTGTTAGATGTATAGAGCAGCAGGGAATCAACAGATTCTGAAGCCTGAAAGAACATTCTTGGTTCCCTAAATTAGAACCATCTGGACATGTACAAAGTCAACTCTTGAGTATATGATCCATGTGTAATTTGAAAGACCAATCTATCCAATTGTTGTAACACCATTGAAATGAGTGGCCATGGCATATGATCATCTAAAGAGCTTGTTTGCTTCCTTAAAAGTTTAACATATTCCTACATGAACTGCAATAAAATTAATGGGAGATGCCCCAGAAGCCTTAATGTTCTCATGTTTTAACCATATGGTTCGGAGGTATACATCCTTCTTTCATAGTTTCTGAAGGAACCTCTGTGGCCCTTGTAAGCGTTGAACGTATCTGAGATTTCATGAAAGTGATATTGAGGTTTTGCAATGTTTGGAAACTTGGCTTCCCTTTTTTATTAAGAGAGTTTTTAGATTACAAAAATAATTGCAATTTCAGAGCTTTGGCCAATGCCCTAGATCCTACAAAATTCCTTTGTTTTCAGTTAAAAGAACTGATGGGAGAATTAACGCTAAGCCTTATAATGCTTGCAAAGTACACGTTACAGTGATAAAAATGATAAATTTCTTTTACTGGGAAGTTGGTAACCAAAGTTTATACACATTTATTGGGAATTCTCAGTAAACCCTACTTTCAAGAGATCATGATGGAATCATGACCATAAACAGCAGGAAGCAACGAAATGTCTGTTGATCATCTGATTTCTTTTAAGCCACTGTTAAAAGAAAAATAAATCTATCACTAATGCATTCTTCTTTTAAAGTCATTTTTTTCCCCGAATCCGCAAGTTTTCTTTTTCAGCTGTGATGTTTGGTCCTTAGACGGATTAGACAATAAAATAAATGAATGGAATGAAAATAAATCAAAATAAAGAAGGGGAAAGGGTTGTGGAGGGGGGGAAGAGGATTAATTAAACATTCTGATAATTCCTGATACATTGCACTTTTCTATTGTGTCTTGTAAGTTTAAATATGCAGGCTGGGTTATAAATGTCATCATGGATTGCAAGATAATAATACGCTAAGATGTCATTATTAATCTGCAAATCTACATGGGTCTTTTGCTACAGTACAACTTCTTCTTCTTCTTCTTCTTCTTCTTCTTCTTCTTCTTCTTCTTCTTCTTCTTCTTCTTCTTCTTCTTCTCCTTCTCCTCCTCCTCCTCCTCCTCCTCCTCCTTCTCTTTCTTTCTCCTTTCTTTCCTATTCCTATTCTCCTCCTCCTCCCCCCTTCCTTCCTTCCTTCCTTCCTTCCTTCCTTCCTTCTTTCCTTCCTTCCTTCCTTCCTTCCTCCCTCCCTCCCTCCATCTTATACCAATAGAGAACACTCCACAGAATGTTGCTGGTGGGCTTTGAGCCCACTTTCTTATAAATGGCTTTTAAAGATGAATTTGAAACTCCAGGGACTTGTTTTCAGAGAAAGCAGAATGCCATCAATTCTAAGAATTGAAAATGATAGATTTTTTTTCCCCTTCTTTTTTTAATCACAGAAGAATCATATATGGAAGCTGTGTATATCCCTCGCCATGTCCTTGTTCTGTTTACGAAATGAGGGTCAGGAAAAACATGGTGCTTCAAACTTCTTTAACACACAATCACTAGTTGTGTGGACTTGACAATTTCTTGGCACTTTGTATGGAAAGGGCAACTCTTTGTCACAAGCGCCTTGGACTTTTTAGGTCTAGAGCAATAGAAATGATTCCTGTTTGTTCAGTGGAGATTATACACAGGCATGCACACACATATATACCTATAATAGTTATTTGTAGATTAGGGCTAATGAGAAAAAAAATGCAATTCTGTTAGGTTTTTTGCCATAATCCCCCAATTGCTTCATGCAAGACCTTCTTCTTAAAATGCGAGTAAACTCCAAACCCAGGGAATTAATATTTATGGGTGATGAATTATAGTTTTCTAACTTGTCCATGTACTCCATAAAACTAATGGACTGAAACTGACATAAACGGAATATTTCTTTCTCTTGCCAAATCAGTTTATGTTTCTCGCAAGTCTGTTCATTCATTGGGCTTTTCCAGAGAAAACAATTAGATGAGAAAATAGATTAGAATTCATAGGAGAATCCCCATCCCAAATCTGAGGGCAGTTAATGATTGATCTACAGACTGAATAACTTACCAGATCAGTTCGTAAGTGAAACATTCAGAATGTTTTAACTGTCACAGTAACTTCGGCTGCACAATGTCTGTTTCTGCAAAAATACCACTGGTGTCATTAGATAAGCATTATTAACCAGTGAATTTCTCATCAGCATCTTTTTATCAGTTTCAGTTAATATTATTTTAAATTTTTTTCTGCTTTTTTTTCTTTTCAAAAATTAGTTCAGGCAAGGTTTACGGAAGCCTAGCGTGTGTCCATAATCTCTGCATGTGAGTGAAAAAGGGGGAAAAAAGCTATAGCCAATTACAAAACGTGATTGTAAAAGTCTGAACTATTTAGGCTTGGATAAAAGCAGACGCTGGAAAAAGCTTTCTTTTTATTAAATTATCTGTGTTTTCTGAAATTTCTGTTAAGCCCTTTTGATACTTTGCAACACATTGAAATTCTTCTAGCACTTTATAATGTATTGTTATAATTAACAAAAGTGTTACAATTAAATCGAGGGGGGGAGAATTTCGTGGAAGGTCTGATTAAATTCTTATTTTTTTTTATTTTGATCAGCGCTCAGCCCTGATGTGATGACTCACATGTATGAAAATCCTGTATATCACATAGGATATGATGCCAAAATACACATTACACAAAAGGAATTAAATAACTAAACCTTACCAAAATATCAAGCTATGTGTTTCTGGGATGGGAAAAACCAATGCCTTAATTATAATGCCTAAATAAAATATAAAAAGATTGTTTCCTGAAGGGAAATAATTCTTTAAATATACAATACATATAATATATTATGTCTATTTTAAATAGGTGCAGAGATACCAATAATTTTTATGTCACAGTCACAGCCTTTCCAGAAGAAAGAATTCCAAGTTGAATAGACATATGCTGTCACGAACCTTTCCTCGATTCTTAAATTCCCTTTTATTACATAATTGGGTTCATTTCTTTCAATTTGGCCTCAGAAATCTCACAGGCATAAAAGAGACCCACACCTCTCATTCCAGGGCCCTGAAATTCTTTTCTTTTTTTTTCAAAAGCTCCCCCAAAATGTGAATATATATATATATATATTTCCTCCCGTCTCTTTGCCAGAGATTGGAAGAATACCTGACAACTCGGTTTAGTAGCAATGGGCACCCAGTGGGGTCTGGAGTAATTGTTTGAAATGTTTGTACTGAAAATAAAAAAAGCGATGTTAATAATGCTGCTTGAAAGCTTTGCTTCTGTTCCACTAAGATGCCTTTGTTTTCATTTGATGAAAATTATTAATACCACCCCAAAAAAAGGGGGGGAGGGCTTGAGACCACTTAGACAAATCACGTAGCTACCGTTCTTTCGTTAAAGCCAGTGATCCATTAAAGCTTTTTTTTTTCTCTCCAAGCTGTGAGCATAGTGGGTATTTAAGTAAGTGTAAGAAGGAACGTGGGGGGTAGATTTGGTTGAGTAAAAGATTGCTTGATATGTTGAGGTCTTTTGAAGACTTTTATAGGCTTAAAAACACTGGGGGTTAATGCAAAGCATTTTTCTCCCCTTTACCTCTCCACATTAGAGAAGTTTGTTAACCTGTGTTTCAATTAGGAAATAATTATTAATTATACTAATTACATGTCTAGCAGGGGGGAAGCACTTTTATACTTTGCAGAAAAGTTAATTCTGAGACTGCAGACGTCGTAGAATCCCGGGACTGAAGGCAGAAAAAGATTGTTAGGGATTTGGGCGGAATGTGTGTTAATTCCAGTTCTTTGCCTTACAAGTTTGAGATGAAATACAGAGAATGTAAAATATCTCCACTTTGTAGACTGGGGTGGGGTGGGGTGGGAAAAACAGGATTAAAAAACAGGGCAGCCAAAAGTGGATGCGCTTTAGCTTATGACTTATTTGTGTTTTATTTAATACATTTTAAAGTTCAGGAGAAGGTAAAATAAGTTTACATGAATTCTTGAAGGGAAAGAGTTGATTCTGAAGAGTTGTCTCTGTAACTGCTAGAATGTTAACAGATTTTCAAGAACTGAAAACGAACAAGAATATTCCTGCGTTTTATATGTGTCAAGAACTTTTAGTCATCTACTCCTGATAAAACCTTGATTATATATCTATGACTTGGAATTCTTTATCAACTGCAATAGTTTAATCTGTCACTTTACTAGACTTTAAAACCCCTGATATGCACATTTCATGTTTTACTGAAAATATATAATTTTAGACAATTGTTGGAATAACTGTAGTCGTTTCATACCATAATTGCATTTGTGCAAAGTAAGTTCCTTTGCTAGTTTGCACATTCTTCGTTGAAAATATTTGAATGGAAATCAGATTTTAATGTTAGTTTGGAATACTTCAAAAATATGTATTCTGTAGGAAAAGAATACATCAAAATATCTGAAGGTAATCTGTCTGTCTTTCATAAGTCCTGTAAATGGGAAAAAAATCCAAAATTCTATCTGCAAAATTCTGATTTGATTTTTTTTTCTACATTATTATTCTTTTATTATATTTTTATAATAGGGCAATGCAACAGCATAGAAATCGTTTGGAAAATTAACTGCAATATGGAGCAAATTGTTCACTGATAATGTTAAAATATTATTGAAATGTTAGGGTTTGGGGTTAATTTGAATGTGGTAAATAAATATCAGCAATTTATAAAGCACCACATTTGAAGTTGATACGATTATTTTAATAGTATTTAAAATAGCTAATTATTGTTTGAGCTTAAATCTCTTGTACAACAGTCTATTTGAATTTCTGCAATTAACTTGAAACTTAATCTATCCAAAGTATTTACAATTAAATCAGGTATATGCAGATAAAATTAATTTCTATATTTCTGTTTTCAGGAAATAGAAAAACCACATATTAAAGTAAGTTAACTCAGTTATAGAAATCTACTAACCAAGAACATGTTTTCACTTTGCAAAACTATTTTAAGCCAGTATTCCTGATTATTCAATATATAACAGCAAAAAACAGGAGCAGAGACAGAATAATTGCACAATATTGATATAGATGGATAGATATAGAGATAGTGAGAGATAAAAACACATGTTTGTGTGTATTTATGTGTACAAACTAATAGTTTTATTATCGTTAGTTAAGTAGACAGCCCTAAAAATCAGATGTTATAAAAAAAATCAGTTTCTTCAAATATATGATTTGAAGTCAACATTTTATGTAACGAGTAAACTAGAAAAGTTCTTTCTAATTCAGAGAATTTTGCTATGATTAAACTTTATCAAGTAAAAAGATATTCCTGGTGTTATTAATCAAAAGTAAATTTCCACATTCTATATCTGAAGAAGTATTTGACCCAGACTCTGCCTCTGATAAAGACAAAATCAATAAAAGTATAATGATAAGGTCCCAATCCTATAACGTTATCCGACATGAACAAACAAAAAATCAATGAGTAGTTTGGTGTGATTAAGGGGCCGTGCTTCTAATACATTTCCTGCAACTCCAATCCCTGTAGAAACAGCATCTTGAAATAACATTTTAAAATGGTTAAATGGATAACATGGAGTTTCGTGAAAACTCTGCTTATTCTGGACAGACGCACAATTAAAGTCCTATAAAATGTTAGCCCTCCCCCACCCATTGTGTACGATTACTTCATTTATTGTTACACTATTGGGGTGACAGTAATGATTATTCTATCATTTTGCATTTTTCCTACCAGGAAACAAAACTAATTAGCTGCCTAACTCTGGGTTCAGAGCAGAACAACATTTTTTTGGCATAAATAAATAAAATACTATAAAGAGGAAATAATTCTCATTCAAAGCATTAATTTCCAACATGGTCTACTATTGAAGTTGGCAGCCTATCCTTATATTCATGATCCACTGAACTCAGTGGAGTATTTCTAGGAAAATATCTGTAGACTTTCGATTGTAAGCATTCACTGATATTAATGAAAGACACGATGGCCATTGACAATATTACATTTCTCCAAGGTAACTCACCTTTTTTTAAAAAAAAAACTTTTACTCATCTGATTTTGTTTCCTGGAATCTTTATAATCTTGGTAAATCTGCTTATCTCCCCCCCCCTCTTTTTGACTTTTCCTGGCTGTGAATATTTAGATACCTTGGGGGGATAATAAAAGTTTAATTTCTGAAGCAAAATTATGTAATTTCAATGGCAGATATAGTCCAAATTCTAAAATTATCTTATCTCAGAATAGCCCTGGACTTCATTTTATAATGATTCTTTTAGAAAATAGGTTATAGTAAAAAAAATAAATGAACAGTATACATGCCATAACATGTATGAAGAATTAAAAATTACAAGCCATGCTTTTCATGACAACTGTTGATCATTAAAACATATTCCACGTTATCCAGGAAGCTGCCCTTATTTCTTGTTTTCTGTGTCCCTGGGTTGATGGGGGGGAAAGAAGGAAGGCTGAAAACCAATTGCTGTGAAAAAGAAGATATAATGACAGAAACCAAGCTATGCAATTTGCCGGCATGCGTGTGGAAAATCCCTCACTCTAAAATATGCAACTGAGTTCTGAGAGGACACCATCATATTGCTTACTACAGAATTTCTAGTGCAAATGCTCAGTCTGTATTTTTTTTATTTCTATTTTATGGAGTTAAAAAAAGAAGAAGAAGAAATTATCCCAGGACTCGGAGCGAGTGGAGAAATTGCTAATGGTTGCCCTTAACTTTTTAATAAATTTCACTTGCATGAAACAATAGAAACAAACTCAAAGGTAAACTGCTTCAAACTCAATTGCAGAAACTTCAGCAACAGAGTGGTCAACGCCTGGAATGTACTACCTGACTCTGTGGCTTCATCCCCAAACCCTCACAGCTTTAACCTCAAACTGTCTACCGTGGACCCCACCCCATTCCTAAGAGGTCTGTAAAGGGGACATGCATAAGCGCACCAGCGTGCCTACCATCCCTGTCCTACTGTCCCCATTTATTTGTATTCATTTCCTTTGTTCATGTCCATGTTCGTACTTAAACCTGCTAACTTGTACATGATCGACAAACTAAATAAATATAAATAAAATATAAATAAATAAATAAATAATCCTGCAGAGGGAAAAAGCCTGATGCTACAAACCCGTGCTTTGTAAATATAGATCTTCTTGCGTTTGATGAAATCTTGGTTTTTAACTTCTGTGACTTTATTTTCCCATTCCGTTAACAAAATTACTAGGAACCGTCAACACCAAACACCATTCTTCTGTCAGGAAGACCCTTCATTTTAAGAAAACATACTCTCTTCTTGCTAATTTAAGTGTAAGGAAAACAAGGATATATTTATTGCAAAGGCTGGCCCAATGTGCCTATCATTTTAGGGACTCTTACTAATTCTAGAGCTCATAACTATTCTAGACATTAACAACTCAGATCAGTGCAGCTTAAATTTCACACTTCATACACCTTGGTGTAGTAGATACTGTAAGGTTTTGTTTTGTTTTAATTCTGTTCCAAGAATTTTAGGCATCCATATCAGTACTTGCATTAGAAGCCATCTTCTGAACTTTCTTGAGATCATGGACAGGTGTGTTAGAATAAGAAGTAAGGTCAGATCTCTATTGACCTCTGCCAACAGTATCTAATGCTTCATCATGAAAAATCTTAAGACTTTCTATTTCCAGCTACTATGGCTAAGAGATCAGAATTCAAAGGCATGAGCTGCCAGAATTACCAAATTAACTGTGGCTTATGGGTGCAGATAGTCAACGCAGGAGGAAATTCTATTATTCCTCTTCTTATACTCACTATTTTGCCTTGAAAACAAAGCATTGTTTCCAAATGGGGTTTTGTGAATCGTATAATCAAGGGCTGCATTCCCCGCTCTTAGATAAATAGTTGGAGAGATGGAGAGAGAGGGGGGGGGGAAATGAAGAGAAAACTTTGTGATCATGAGGATTGTCATTCTTGTAATTTACTGTATATATTAATTTGTACAGGCAATTCTAAAATACCCTCCAGCATTAGGAGAAGCAAGATACCTCAAAGTAGTTTTAAAAATCATAGGAGAGTTAGAATCTTTAATTCATAATTTATTAAAACCCAGATTAGTGTGTGTATTTGTGTTACTTTCCTAAAAAGCTTGGAGATACTGTTTCCCAAATCTCCTTGTGGGGAAGTGACATTCTCTTATATAATTTATTCTATTCGTTTATATTTCATATGTCTTAACTTCATTTCTCCTTTGTACATCCTAAGCATGTTCTGGTAATGCTGCTTTCTAGCATTAGTTCAACAATTTGTTGAACTAACAATTAGTTTGTTCCCTGTACTAGATGCCAGCAGAGGTTCCTTGGATTTTTCTACATGCCTCCCTGGCTATAATTTTTCCTGACTTAACGGCAGGAAGCTAAGAAATGAAATGAATATAAATTATTCATTCATAAAACAATAATAATGTGAATTTAATCATTGATAACAATAAGAACCATCTCTTAATTCCAGTCATGCCTTGTTTACCAATGATTATCCAACCTACCAACCATTGGGTTGGGATAGAAAGAGAATCTACGATCCAGGAACCACAGAAAATGAATATCAGTTCCTTTTCCTATCTCACCTTTCTTTCTTTCTTTCTTTCTTTCTTTCTTTCTTTCTTTCTTTCTTTCTTTCCTCCATCATCAAAATACGACTTCAGTAACAGAGTGGTCAAAGCCTGGAATGCTCTACCTGACTCTGTGGTTTCTTCCTCAAATCCCCAAAATTTTAACCTTAGACTGTCTACTGTTGACCTCACCCCATTCCTAAGAGGTCTGTAAGGGGCGTGCATAAGAGCACCAGCGTGCCTACCGTCCCTGTCCTAATGTTTTATTTTATTTGTATCCTTTTCATGTATTTATAATTACGTTTACACGTGTATCTCTCATAAAATACATGCTTGACGAAATAAAATAAATAAAAATAAATAAATCTGAAACTCTACGTCTGAGATTAAAGACAATATTTTCTTAAGCAATCTGCAAACCACATTGGGAGCATTTCTGCCAAGTGGAGGGTGGCAGTCCTTTCAGCAAACAAAGCACTGTTTTCTCCAGTGTAGATTTACATTTTGGCTGGCTGGCCATGGTTGTGATTTGGCTTTAACCAAATAGTCAACAGACAGTTGCATCCACTGCTTTCTCTTGCTCTTGTCATGAGTTTCTTACTTCTTAGCTTTAATCCAAAAGGATGAGAGCCAAACCTCAAATTTGGTCAGAAAGAGGCAGATGTTTCAAAAATCTGGGCAGAATTGCTCCTGGTTGCTTAGTTGGTTGGTTGGTTGATTGACCGACTGATTGATTGGTAGTGTTTCTATGACAATTCTAGCCTTTTTCAAAGCTAGAATAACAGAATAACAGAGCCGGAAGCTACCTTGGAGGTCTTCTAGTCCAACCTATGTGGATTGTGTGCTTGTGTGTGTGTGTGTGTGTGTGTGTGTTGCCCAGAAGAATTCTGCTTGAGAAACAATTCCAAGTAGGCAGTGGTTCTGGAGAAGATCCCTCAATGAAATAATGTTTCATTGCTTGCTTTGTATATCTCTATTCAACATAGCTCTGAGTAAGGGTTCATGGCTCATGGTTGAAACTGACAGCAATGTATTTCTGATGAATGCAACTAAGCTGCAGGAGTGAATAGCTGCCCCAGAGGCTGTGCAGTGTGCAAGTTCCCCTACTCTCTCTCTCTCTCTCTCTCTCTCTCTCTCTCTCTCTCTCTCTCTCTCTCTCTCTCTCTCTCTCTCTCTCTCTCTCTCTCTCTCCCTCCCTCCCTCCCTCCCTCCCTCCCTCTCTCTCTCTCTCTCTTTTCTCAGTGTTAAATTTGGAGGGGGAAAAAACCCAGCAATTTTCAGACCTAATTAGTCTCCTTGGTGGATGTAATTGATGAGGGTCAGTTAGGGACTTTCTTGCCACCCTTTCAGACAGTTTCGAAGGACTTCAGCCCAGGGGACCAAAAACCCTTCTGGCTGAAGCTGAGACAGCAATGGAAGGAAATCAGCCCTCCAGCTTTAAATAAGCTTGGCCATTGTAGCATGTTCTTTTTCTTCATGTTTTTGCACGTTGTTGTGTATACCAATAGAACAGGGCAAGCCTATAAACAGCACACATCACTCTCTTTTTAGTACTGATAATGTTGCCTAGTTGGATAATGAAAGGTGTGCAAGAAGAGGGGAGTGCCAACTGTGTATATTTATTTTATTTTTGAAATAATTTTCATTACAATTTTCCTTTACACACCTCTAGCACCTAATCAACAGACTGTGTCATTTTTGCATACTTCGGATCAACATTCCATACAATATATACATTATATACATTCAATATCTAGTCCTCAATAGCCTTATGTATATTTCCAATTTTTATTTCTATTATCTATCCAAGTGTACCATTTTTCCCAAACCGCATAAAATTCCGAATCGTCTTTTTCTTCTAGTTCTAGGGTAAGTTTATCCATTTCGGCATATTCATATATCTTCTGAATGATCAATCCTCTGATGATGTATTGCATTCCTTCCAATATTGCACGAACGCAATTCTTGCCACTGTTAATACATGTAGAATCAAATATCTTATCTTTCTATCAAATTTTGTTTTAAGTCTTCCCAGGAGAAATGTTTCCGGGTTTAGTTCTATTTGACATTTTATTATCTCTTGTAGCCATCCTTGTATCTTAGTCCAGTACTTTTTCGCTTCGGGACATAGCCACCAAGCATGAAAGAAGGTGCCTTAACATTGGTTACATTTCCAACATTTTGGGCTTAAATTCGAGTACAAAATGCTTTACCGTTCGCATCTAGCCCCAGCAAGGCTGGCTAAAAAAAAAATTATTTTATTTTTGATGAGAAGAACCTATTGTAAAACCGAAGAGGTAGGACCAAAGATCTATAAACAATCATGAAGCTATTTTGAAAAATAATCACTTTCTAGCAAGATGATCAAGTTTCCTTCTTAGAACCACAACAGGATAGAAAATATTATTTTTTAAAAAAAAAATCCTTTTAAAACAGTCAAAGGAATAGACAGGAAGGAATTGTTCAGCTGTCGTTGTCTCTGCCCCCCCCCAAGTCCCCCTGCCCCCTCCCCCCCCCGCAGGGCTACCATTGCAATATAGGTATGTGTGCTCAACAAGAAATGGGCAAAGAGAATCCAGATGTCTGGGGCATTTTCTCAGGAAATGAAACACAATTTCAAGGTGCAAGGTGGGCTGAGGAACATCTGTTATGAGAAATATTGTCTCATCTCCTTTATATTGTATTCCATCTGTTGCTGGTGCTGTGGCCACGGCTACGATTGTCGCAGGAATGTTTATTTGAAAATAATATTCATAGGATAATTTTGGCGGCGTAACTGATGGATAACCACTGGTCTTCTTAGTCAGTGACAAAATGCCCTAAATAGAATAGGCTTATCATTGGAAAAAGATAAAAAGAAACCTGAACAGGAGGGGGGGGAGAGGAAGGATGTAACAAAAATGTCATGCACATATTTAACATTTATTAAAAATTAGTAACGGGGATTAAGGATAGAAACCAAAGGTAAGGAATTTCAGGAGAAATTCAGATGAAAAGAAAACTGTATGATCGCAGATGTAGTGAAGGTTTTTAAAGGGAGGAATCAGAACACTCAGCTTCACTATTTGGAAATATGAATTCCAAATTTTATCTTGGTAAAGATTTTTTTTCTTCTGATTCCTAGAGCTCCTCAGAACTTGCTCAGTCCCAAAGATCTTGCTCAGTGTACCAGATCAAAAGAAAAGGAAAAAAAAAAACTTTACTGCAATCCAATACTGAAAATAAAACTCAATACTAAAAGCTACCTTAGATGCTCACAGTCCAAAGGCAGAGAAGAATAAAGCAGATTTTTAAAAAAGCAATCTTATTTAAGAGTTTAATTACAATAGTCAAAGCAAATACAAACTAAAATAAAGTGGTTTTAACTCATTTATGGATTTGCAGCAGAGAGGAATTGAATATATCACTGGGGGGGAAGTCCTGTACAAAACAGGGGCCACTGCAAAGAAATCCTCCATTTCATCCCTGGTTCATATGCCTTCTGAAGAGCAGGAACTTTCTAGATGATGAAACCAGACAGGCAGATTCATTTCCAATAAATCATAACCTGATATAGAATAGAATAGAATAGAATAGAATAGAATAGAATAGAATAGAATAGAATAGAATGGAATGGAATGGAATGGAATGGAGTGGAGTGGAGTGGAGTGGAGTGGAGTGGAGAGGAGAGGAGAGGAGAGGAGAATAGAATAGAATAGAATAGAATAGAATAGAATAGAATAGAATAGAATAGAATAGAATAGAATAGAATAGAATAGAATAGAATAGAATAGAATAGAATAGAATAGAATAGAATAGAATTCTTTATTGGCCAAGTGTGATTGGACACACAAGGAATTTTTCTTTGGTGCATAAGCTCTCAATGTACATAAAAGAAAAGATACGTTCATCAAGAATCATAAGGTACAACACTTAATGATAGTCATAGGGTACAAATAAGCAATCAAGAAACAATATCAATATCAATATCAATCATAAGGATACAAGCAACAAAGTTACAGTCATAAAGTCATAAGTGGAAGGAGATGATGGGTGGTGGGAACGATGAGAAGATTAATAGTAGTGCAGACTTAGTAAATAGTTTGACAGTGTTGAGGGATATATATAATTTATATTTTGCTGATAAAGAAATAAAGAAAGTGAGATAGATAGATAGATAGATAGATAGATAGATAGATAGATAGATAGATAGATAGATAGACAGACAGACAGACAGACAGACAGACAGACAGACAGACAGACAGACAGACAGACAGACATGTAATGTATGTATACATATATATTGATATATACTGGAGCTCCTTGTTTAAGGGTTTAAAGAGTTGAAGGGTAATCTCCTGTATGGAAGCTACTGGAATCTTCTCAAACTATTTCACATTATCTGGAGGAATCATCTGGCAATTTGGTTACTTTCTAGAAATGCTTAATGAAGGAAATGGGGTAATGAAACTTTGCTTCTTCCTGCCATGTTTAGAAGTGGAGAAGTTGTTTCATGAAGCAATTTTAAAAATTTTGAATTACTGACAACGCCTAACATTGCATGATTATAGTGGTTATTTTAAGGCAATGGCCTTCTTTGGTTTGTTTGGAAGGAGCAGAGGAATTCTTACTTGTAGAATCCATGGAAGTTCTTGGAGTTCGCCTACAAAATTACAGAACATCAGAGTTGGAAGGAATCTTGGAGGTCTTCTAACCAAGCAGGAGACTATTCTGGATAGATGACTGTCCAATCTTTTCTTAGAAAGCTCCAGTGATGGAGCACCCACAACTTCTGAAGGCAAGTTGACTAACCATTCTCCCTGGCATTTTCTACTTAATTCTAGGTTGGATCGCTCTTTGATAAGCTTCCATCCATTATTTCTTGTCACTAACTTTCAACTAGCTTAATCAAGGTGCTACCTTAACAGAATGCTTGTGATGGCGTGTTTCCATGGATCCTCATTGTTTTGTTTTTCTCCATTTTTCTTCCTATCTGCCTAGAGCATTCCCAGCTTCTACCAAGCTTCAGGATCAGCCTGAAGGAGAAGCAGCCCTCTTCAATGCTACCTTGAATCCTAATGTCATTCATCCGGGATGATGTGACTCGCTGTTTCTGAAGAAGAATAAGTTATCCCCTTTTTTATAAGGAGGGATTTTGTTCAGAGTACCCCCAGCGACCAGTTGGGTTAAGAACAGGCCACGAGATGATCCAGAAATCCTTAGATTTCTCAGACATACCTGCTTTGAGCCAGGAATCAAAGTCCATTGCGTCAACATGTTTCAACTTTCTTCCATTAATGCCTGTATAATTCCCAGTCGCTCTTCCACCCCACTGTGTACCTTGGATGCAGAAATAGTCATTTTCAAAGCTAACCTTTCTAGACCAATTCCGTGGAGAACGACAGAGCTTCTGTAAAGTAGGAGCCGTGAAGGCGATCGTCTCACTTTTCATTTGCGCAGCTCCTTAGCTATTCCATCATCAAAAGTATTATTACCAGCAAACAGCTCTTTGCCACATTATCTCTTTAACTGCTGTGTGGGCAAACTTCTTAATGACAGGGGGTGTTGACTGATACCGTACAGGAGATTCCAGTCTTTAAAAAAACAAAAAAGGAAAGAAAATCTCTTTTTTTCTCTCTTTCTGCCAGCTCCCACTAATATATAAAAAAAAGTCTTTCAAGAATTATCTTGACAGTAGGACATGAATGGGTTGGCTCTGCTCCTGTAGAGATTCTCTAACAATGGGAAGGAAGGGGGCATCGCTACCGACAACAATGAAAAAAAAAGAAAGAAAAAAGAATAACTATCACAGATGATGTATGTTTATACTCAGCTGCATAGAGATTTCTCAGCACCAGAAAATCCATAGCATGAATTATTCTAACTGATTTATCCCAATACCTCAAGGACCTCATTCTGCGCATCCTTGGCAGGGTCACTGTATCTACTGCATCTCAAAGTTTATCTTATACTCCAGGATCTGACATGGTGGCCTTGCATACGCTTGAAACATGAACGTCTCCCACCTTTCTCTTTGAGGTTACAACAGGCAACTACGGCAAGGGTCTTGCAACACAATTGCCATTTCTCATAATACATTGGAAATCTCAGTTCAACGTACGGTTTTATTGATCGAGGGTTGTTGTGACCGTATTGTATGACTCTCCTTCTCGCTTCTTGACATCCCCCTGGCTGTCTCAGATCTGTTTTGGTCTGCGTGCATTTAAAGCACACGCCCTACGGGACACTGGGAACTGTGTTTTCTTGACACGGTCCATTTGTGTTGAGACAGTCCATTAAAAAAATGCAGTTATTTAAAATATATAAGAAACTAAGGGAGCCAAGGAGGAACAATGACAGGGGTGTCGAACTCGATTTCATGGAGGGCTGCATCAGGGTTGTGTTTGACCTTGGGGAGCTGGGGTGGGCGTGGCCAGGGGCAGCCCTCCCGAACTCCGTTTTTACTGGCAGAAGCACCCTGGGTATTGAGTTTGACACCCCTGACCTAGAGACTCAACCATCTTGAATCACCTTCGACTTTGCTACCCTTCTTGCATTCTTCTATTACCTCTCACTGGCCATGTCCCTCACATCAGTTTTTACCTAGCTCAGTGATGGCTAACCCTTTTGCCATCGCGTGCCAAAAGCGGGGGTAGTGTGGGGGGGTAACGCGTCTGCATGCCCACACCCATAATTCAATGTTCCCCCCCATGCATGTGCACATGGCCCCCCTGCATTGCCCCCGTTTTTGGCACACAATGGCATGGTGGGCTGGGTAGGCCCGTTTTTCGCCCTCCCCAGGCTCCAGAGGCTTTCTAGAAGCCTGTGGAGGGTGAAAACGGCCTTCCCCACCGTCCAGGAGGCCCTCCAGAGGCCAGAAATGGCCTGTTTCCCGACTTCTGGTGGGCCCTGAAGGACCGAAAATCATATGGCTGGCGTGTGCATGTGTGCCGTAGCTGAGCTAGGGCAACGATCGCGTGCCCACCAATATGGCTCCGTGTGCCACGTGTGGTACGCGTGCTATAGGTTCGCCATCACAGACCTAGCTCATACTTCCGTTCTTCGCCAATCCAAAGAAACAATAAGAAGGATGAACCCACATAACGCACTACGATGTGAATGCACTATTCAAGGGACACCCCGATTTGAAACCTCCAATCTGTTTTTTTTTTTGTGTGTGTGTGAGAGGTTAGATCTCGGGCCACAGAAGCCGGTAACATCTGTGGGCTGAAACGAGAGATGACAGCCGTATTCAGATGATAGCTTTTTGGCACCACCAATTTGCTGCTCTTTCCTTAATGGAGATTCATAAAGTAGGGGAAGAATCTGATCTGTTGTAATTGAGGCTATTTGTTTCATTCTCTTCACCCTTTTATGCGAGACTTGTCTTCAAAGACTGAGGCTCAAAAAAAGAATGGATGGATGGGTGGACGGATGGACAAGTGGGCAGATGAATAGATCAGAATGTAAACACACAATTGTTAAAAGTGTTTACTTCTTCTAGATGCTTTAGGGTGTCTTATTAGGTAGGGCTTTAAAATATGGCAGCTCGCTTTTCTGTTTTATAATGACTAATAGCCAATAATAGTTTATAAGAACTATAATAATAATTCAATACATATTGAGTTAAAACCAGAAATATTTCTGCTGGGGATCTTACCTGAAACTTATAATAAAGAGAATGCATATTTAACTATTCATGTAGCTAGAATTGTATTTGCACAACATTGGAAAAGTGAAGAGATTCCTATTGTTGAGAAGGGGATTAGGAAAATATTAGAATGTACAGAAAGGAACAGATTAACACTAGCAATTAAGGAGAGAGAACAAACTTAATATTATACGAAACGGGAAGTATTTTATCAATGGTTAGAGAATAAAAAAGGAATTTGGAAATGAAGAAGACCAAAGAAAAATAGGAAATATATTAAGATAGAGATATAAATAAGATGACAATTGTTAGTATACGTATGATGAGAATAACTATGTTCAATGTTAGTATTGTACTATCATTAGAAGATATTAAGAAGAAAATGAAGAGTTTTATAATGCTTAACTGTTTAATGTATTGTAATTTTAAAGTTTAGAAAAGTAATGTGAAGGTGAATGCGAATGATGTTGCAAATATTGAAGGATGTTGCACAGAGATAGTTGTACTCAAACGACACACTGCTTAAGGAAAGATGGAATGTATGTATTTTTCGGAGTATAAGATGCACCGGAGTATAAGACGCACCTTAGTTTTTGGGGAGGAAAATAACAAAAAAGCTGATTGGTGGGTGGATCGGTCTCCTGGAATACCTCTAATCAGCTGTTCCCAGAGGTGAATTTTAGCAACAGGTTCCTTGGTTGTGAGCTCTGTACCTTGCTTTTTTTTTTTTTTTTTGCTTTTTTTTTCTGCCTCTGAAACTTCTGAAACTCTGTTTCAGAAAAAACTTTTTCCTGCCTCTGAAAGCCTCCAAAACAGCTTCAGAAAAAAAAGCCTCTGAAACTCTGTTTGGGGGCTTCTTTTCTGAAGCTTCGTTTCTGATGCTTTTTTCAGCCTCTGAAACTTCTGTTTGAGAAGCTGGGTGGGGTTACATTCGATTATAAGATGCACCCAGATTTTCACCCTCTTTTTTGGGGGGGAAAGGTGCGTCTTATACTCAGAAAAAATACGGTATGCATTTTAAAAATTGAAAAAAAAAACTGTATATAATAATAGTTCGCATAAAACTATGAAAATCTCCATAGACACAGATTCCATGATAGTAAACATGAAACATTTGTTTGTTTCAGATTAAATCCAGTACAGATTTACCCAGGAATAGGTTCAAAGTTTAATTCAGCTGAATGGATATTATTTCTGGTCACGTTCAAGCTCATCCCCCTTAGGATTCTTCAACTTTCTCTTTTCCAAAGTTCTCCTTGGCCAATGATGCTGCTCTGGTGCTGGTGCTGCTCTGTTTTGAAGGATTGGTGTGTGTGTGTGTGTGTGTGTGTGTGAGGTCAGGACCAGAATGGTATGCTATTCTCTTTCTCACAGAGAATTATTAGGCAATAATATTAGGCAATAATATCATTTTACCCCCGAGAATCCAGTGGTTTTTTTTTTTTAAGCAATGGCAGGAATGGGTCTAGGACCATTGGCCACAGACACAACACCCCAATCGCTTCACCCCGGGGGGCCCCCTGGCCTCAGCTGACCCACCGTGGCTGCCCCTCCCCATCACACCGCCGCAAGGGAGGAGTGACAGGGGGTGAAGGGATGAGGTAAGAGGGACTATTGTTTTTCCCCCCAGGCTCCCCCACCCCAGCCGACCCACCATAGTTGCCCCTCCCCATTGCACTGCCATATGGGAAGAGTGACAGGGGAGGAGAGATGGGGAGGGACCAGGGAGGGGAGAGGCATCTGGGATGTGGAGACCATGCTGGTATGGGGAGGGGTGGTTTACAGTGGGTCAGTTGAGGCAGGGGCCTGGGGTGAAGTGACCAGAGGGATGTAGCTGTGGCCAGTTGTCCCATTCCACATAGCTTGTTCCTTGTTTACCCATTTATAGGTATTTGCCAGTTCCTAGAACGGTAAGCAGAAAGAAAGAGGAAATGATTACTTTTTATACAAAGGCTAAGAAGCCTAGAAAATTAAAGCTGGCAGAATCAATATTCCCATTATTTCCAGTCTCTGATATCCGTTGATTTCACTTCATTCCTCCCCCCCCACACACACACACACTTACACTGCAAATAAAAGTTGCCTTCTTAACAAGAATTCCTGCGCAATGCGTTCTTATGAATGCTTTGATGCAGGAAATCTAATTCAGGATTCTGGAGAAACACAACTAACGAACAAGCAACACAACCCCAACGATACACCTGCTAACTACAGAACTTCTAGAATCTTTTGTTTGTTTGTTTTTTTACATTCTGTTTTAAATTTTTCAGCCTCAATGATTAAAGTGGTCTTTTTTTTGAAAAAAAGAATTCTTCTTTCCTTTGCTAAGCAGTTTGGATTGTGTAGATGTGTTTACACTGGGCTGCAGTTTTCTTTTTCTTTTAGATGGTGATAGAAAAATGCTGATTCAAGCAAAGTCGATTGAAAAATTACACACACACACACACGCACACGTACTTACATGCATACATGCAGAATGGATTTCTAAATTAGTGTAAAGTGTAAATATTGATTATTCTGTTATTTCAAGAACTATTGTGAGTCAGATATGTGTAGTTAGGTTTCCTTTGAAATTTGAAAGTATATATAGTACATATGTGTATGTGTGTGTGTGTGTGTGTGTATAAAGAGAGAGGGAAGAGAGAAGGAGAGAGGAAAGAAGGAGAGAGAGTAGGGGTGAGTTCTACTTACCTTTACTACCAGTTTGCAATGGGAACGCATGCGCATCGTCAATTATGGCGGCCGGGCAGATGGGCGGAGCCTCCCGCTGCTTTTACTACCGGTTCTAAAGAACCGGACAGAACCGGGAGCAACCCACCACTGAGATACATATATGTATAAATATATCGAGGAGAGAAGGGGAGAGAGAAAGAGAGAGGAGAGAAGGAGAGAGGAGAAAAGGAGAGAGAAAGAGAGATATCGAGGAGAAAAGGGGAGAGAGAGAGAGAGGAGAGAAAGAGAAAAGAGAGGAGAGAGGAGAGAAGAAGAGAGAAAGAGAGATATCGAGGAGAGAAGGGGAGAGAGAGAGAGGAGAGAAAGAGAGAGAGGAGAGAAAGAGAAAGAGAGAGGAGAGAAGGAGAGAAGGAGAGAGGAGAGAAGGAGAGAGAAAGAGAGAGAGAAGGAGAGAGAGAGAGGAGAGAAGGAGAGAGAGAGAAGGAGGGAGAGAGAGAGAGAGAGAGAGAGAGAGAGAGAGAGAGAGATGGAAAAACAGATCTATGTATTAGCTCAGAAAGTGAACAAAATGAACGAAACACTGAACCATTTTCTAAACAACATTCTGGAAAAAGCATATTAATTCTGGCCAGACTGGTGATGGGTCTATATACTTTCCTTATTAATGCATAAAATGTAATGCTAGTATATCAAATATAATGCTTGAAATATCACACTTTTGCATGGTGAACAAGCCCTTCCCTCTCCAGGTTGAATGGGCAGAATAACACAGTGCCACGAAAGGTCTCGGTTTAAGGAAGAGATGCTTATTTGGCAAGTTTGACACCAAAGTCCCTGGAGAAGAGAGACAGAGATCAAAGTGGTGCATTTATGTTTAATTAGAGACATCTAACAGGCACCTTTCCTTGCAAGCTTGCAACTTTTGAACATCTAATTATACAAAAATTGTTGTCAGATTAGAAGGGATCCTATGTTCTCTCCTCTATGGGGCAAGGAAAAGAGAGATCAGCAACCATTGCCAAACAAAAGCCCAGAACAACTTCTTTACAGGAAACCTCACTTTCTAAAAACAGCAGAAATTTCTAGTGGTGTCTTCTATCCAGGGGTGAAATCCAGCAGGTTCTGACAGGTTCTGGAGAACCGTAGTGGAAATTTTGTGTAATTCAGAGAACTGGCAAATGCCACCTCTGGTTGGCCCCAGAGTGGGGAGGGAATGGAGATTTTGCAGTATCCTTCCCCTGCTACGCCCATCAAGCCACATCCACAGAACCGGTAGTTTAAAAAAATTGAATTCCACCATTGCTTCTATCCCAATCTAAGGAGATTAAGATTGCGCTATGCTTGCTGAAAAAATGAGATTGCTATCAGCACCTGGTTGGCTACAATAGGGAAGAGAACTTGGATAAACATGGTTATGCTTGTGTTAAATTTAACATCATGGTCACACCAAGTCCTGAAAACAAAGTGAATGTCAATCTCCGGAGACCTCCAGCTACCTTCATAGCTATTTATCCATCTCCCTCTTTCTCTTGCCATCAAGCTCAACTCCTATTAGTCATATTTAGAGAAGGCCAGACACCATAATTTTGCTAAATTACCATCTGGCACTCTTCCTGTGGCAGACCATAATCCCACAAGGGAACCCAAATAAACCCATAATGAACAGCATCGCTTTAATGTCAACCACTACTCTGAAGGAAGTTTCCACTACAGAAGAAAATGCATTAAAGCAACCATAACATAAACACCTCCTTAGGAAAGCAAGGCTAAGATGAACAAAAAATGTTGTTAAGCCAACTCTTAATTCCCAGCGTGTAAAGCACTTATCTTCTCCTCTGCGGAGTTTTGAGATCGCTCTCGGCATTACAGGTGGTCCTCAACTTACAGCAGTTCATTGAGGGACCATTTGAAGTTACAATGACACTGAAAAAAGTGACTTATGGTCATTTTTCACACCAATGACCCTTGCACCATCTCCATAGTCACATAATCAAAGTTCAGACCAGGGTTGAAATCCAGCAGGTTCTGACGGGTTCTGGAGAACCGGTAGCAGAAATTTTGAGAAGTTTGGAGAACCGGCAAATACCACCTCTGGCCGGCCCCAGAGTGGGGTGGAAATGGAGATTTTGCAATATTTTTTCCCCAGGAGTGGGGAGGGAATGGAGATTTTGCGATATCCTTCCCCCATGAGTGGGGAGGGAATGGAGATTTTACAGTATCCTTCCCCTGCCACGCCCACCAAGCCACACCCACAGAACCGGTAGTAAAAAATTTAAATTTCACCACTGGTTCAGACGCTTGTCAACTGACTCATATTTATGACGATTCCAGTATCCCAGGGTCATGTGATCACTTTTTGTGACCTTCTGACAGGGGAAGTCAATGGGGAAGCCAGATTCATTTTATAATCATATTACTAACTTAACATCTGCAGTGATCCGCTTGACAATTGTGGCAAGGAAGGTCATAAAATGGAGCAAAATGTACTTAACAAATGTACTCATTTGGCAACATGAATTTTGGGCTCAATTGTGGTTGTAAGTTGAAGGCTACCTGTATTCTTTTCATATGATAAAACACAAACCACCTTACCCATGCTATTGGAAAAAACATGGTTTGATGGGCATGCAGCTGTGGACTCAAAGGAGTCTCCGGAATTTAGATTTCAGTGCAGTTGGGATGAGTCCATCCCAAAAGTGCTTTCCAAAAGACAACAGGACTTTCTTGTCCATTTGCCTTTGGAAAAGCACCATTGGGGACAACCATGACCTGGATGATTGAGAATCAATCATTTGGGATGTCTCCATTATCCCAAATGCCTTGATAAGATTACACTTGGAATATTGCATCCAGCTTTGGTTGCCATGATATAAAAAAGATGTTGATACTCCAGAAAGAGCACAGAGAACAGCAACAAAGATGATTAGGGGACTGGGAGCTAAAACATATGAAGAATGGTTGCAAGAATTGGGTATGTCTAATCTAGTGAAAAGAAGGACCAGGGGTGATATGATAGCAGTGTTCCAATATCTGAGGGGCTGCCACAAAGAAGAGGAGGGATCAAGCTATTCTCCAAAGCACCTGAAGGTAGGACAAGAAGCCATGGATGGAAAATAATCAAGGAGAGAAGCAACCTAGAACTGAAGAGAAATTTCCTGACAGTGAGAGTGGAACCATTTGGCCTCCAGAAGTTGTAGGTTCTCCAACACTGGAAGTTGTTAAGAAGAGATTGGACAGCTGTTTGTCTGAAATGGTTGTTGTTTTTTGCTTTAGCAGAGAGTTGGTCTAGAAGACCTCCAAGATCCCTTCCAACTCTGTTATTCTGTTATTCATTACTCGGTATATAGTTCAAAGTAGGTGAGATGGGCTGGAAAGAGTTGGTTGTAGATACTTGGCACTAACTATCTTTTAGGTTGCTACATGACCTTAGTTCATCCTTATTGTCCTTCTGGTTTGTCATTCTTCTTGTTCATCATTAGACTATGGTTCGGATTATGGCCCAATATTTCATTGCCCTTCCGTTATTATATACACAAAAAATATCACTTGGGCTTTAGAATTTTAGTTGATTAAAACAAAAAGAATACCATAGCTTTGATGACAGCTGCATTGCAGTCCATGGGACCGTGCTGTAGTCTCCAACATTTTACTGCTTGAGAGAGCAGCTGCTGTCTAAAGAAACAGCCTCACTTTGTCTAATAGTAGGGGATGGCCCTATTAGGTTTATAAAAACTGTTTTATGCAAGGTCATTATCTGTCTATTTGGCTCAATTTCATTGACAGCAGCTCATGGGGCTTTATAAAGAGGCTTTTTCCCATCATCTCCTGGCTGATCTCTTTTAACTGGACATCCTTTTGTGAAGCCTTCTGTCCATTGAGTAATGAGCCAATCAACTAGGCCCTTCCTTAATCATTGGACCTAATTCACGCACACATACATTTCCCTCTCTTGATGCCTGCAGTATGCAAATGGGCCATCATATTTAGGCCACTTCCAAATGACGACTCTGCCTCATTCTGAAAACAGCTCCAGATCTCTGTGATTCCACAGGAACTATTGTGTCGAATAATGGAGCCGATTTATTTCTGGCTCAGCTATGGTGTAAACGAAATTACAATAAAGTGAGTTTTTCTTTAAAGGTTTGTCCACTGCAGGGAAAAAAAAAACTTCTCCTATTTCCCAGGACAGTTTTGAACTTCAGGGAAGATGGTTGTGTGGTTTTCTGATCCACCCCCTGGTAACTGTTAGGATTTCCCCAGAGATGATCAAACAATACCTACAAGAAGAAGAAAGGAAGAGGGTGAAGAGAGGTGTGAAACACCAGCGTTGGTGTGGAAGTGCCTCTAGTGTTATTACCAAGTGTTGCAGTTGTGTGAGAAAACACTGAATCGGAGAGCTGTGAAAGGGATGGGAACCTGTGAAGAGCCCAGATGCTGTAACACCAGTTCATCTGATAGCCTCTGCAGTAACGGAGAATGTGTCTTGATGAGGATAAAGTGAGCATATGGAATACGTATTGATAGCTAATTTTAGCGTGCATGTTCTACTAAACTTTTAAGACAAGTTTCCGACTTGTCACAATTCTGACATTTGCTCCTATTTATCGCACTTACATTCACATGCACACACTCACACAAAACTGGTGCTTGGTTTTAGCTTCTTCTCATCTCGGGCAGCTATTTTAGGGAAGCGATACGAGATCTGAAGAGCCATTTCTAACATCTCAGAATTTGTCCGGTCTGTGCTTCTCTCTAGAAATGACATGCATAAGAGGGGGGAAAAAATGCTTATTTTCTTCATTCGTTACTTTGTCGTAAGTCACTGTTGGTGTTTCCAAATTTCTTTCCCAAGCTTAGAAATTGGCCACCTTAGCCAGGGACAGTTTGTGAAAAAAAAATCAGCTGACACACTGGCAGAGGACTTCAAACAGGCCTCGAGGCTAAAACATATGATGAAAGGCTGCAGGTATTGGGTATGGCTAGACTAGTGAAAGGAAGGACTAGCGGGTGACATAATAGCAGTCTTCCAATATCTGAGGGGCCGCCATAAAGAGTGGGGGTCAACCCAATGGTGAAATCCAATTTGTTTTACTACCGGTTCTCTGGGCGTGGCTTGGTGGGTGTGGCACCCCACTCCAGGGGAAGGATACTGCAAAATCCCCATTCCCTCCCCACTCCTGGGAGAAGGATATTGCAAAATCTCCATTCCCATCCCACTCTGGGGCCAGCCAGAGTTGGTATTTGCTGGTTCTCTGAACTACTCAAATTTCTGCTACCGGTTCTCCGAACTGCTCAAAATTTCCGCTACCGGTTCTCCAGAACCTATCAGAACCTGTTGGATTTCACCCCTGGGTCAACCTATTCTCCAAAGCACCTGAAGGCAAGACAAAAAGCAATGGGTGGAAACTAATCAAGGAGAGAAACAACCTAGAACTGAGAAGAAATTTCCTAACAGTGAGAAGAATTAACCAATGGAACAGCTTGCCTTCCGAAGTTGTGGCTGCTCCATTGCTGGAGGTTTTTAAGAAAAGACTGGGCAGCCATCTATCTGGAATGGTATAGGATCTCCTGCTTGAGCAGGGGGTTGGACTAGAAGACCTCCCAGGTCCCTTCCAACTCCGATATTCTATGTTGTAAGCTGCTGTACCATTCTGTGTGCTGTGTACTGTTCTTTTTTGTATAGTGGATGTTGTATAAACTTGTATATACATGTTCTGCTCCACTTTTCTTTCCCATATATGGATGCATTCCTGGATATTTTTGCCATTCTAATAGTTGCAATATGACCCTGCAAGTCTGTAATCCTGAATTTTCATATTCATGGAAAAGACTTGCTTTATATACAACAGGAAAACTAAAAAGGATGGGCTCTGATAGCATCACCATACTTTGGCATGGGAAAACTATTAAAGCATAGATAACAAGAGGAGCCAAAATCAATGCCTTCTCCAAGAATTGGCTGTTAGTGCACTGCCCCCTCCCTTCCAAAGCCCTCCCTTTGGTATCTCCAAGTGGCATTTAGAGAGATTAATGTTTCATGCTTGACAATTATAAGAATAACCTGGTGGGTTATGAGCTGAGCTCCCTATCTCTTCATTACACCTAGCTCTTAAGTTGTAATATCTAAGCACTTCATGTTCTTTAATGTATTAATCTTCTCAGCACTCTTCTTGAAAAAGAAGGAAACTCATGCTTGCTGATCTGGGCAAGGAACAGTTCCGTTGAAGCTGGCTGACATTATCGGCAATTTTTGAATATACGCACCTTTGTTACCTGATAGGAATCTCAGGTGTCAAAGATGGGTGGAGGCTGGGGTAGGCTGGGGGTTTGCAGGGGTTTCGGGAGAACCGCCCTGAGTCTCTGGAGAAAGGTGGCATATAAATTGAAATAATAATAATAATAATAATAATAATAATAATAATAATAATAATAATAATAATAATAATAATAATAATAATAATAATAATAGTTGAAAAGAAAAAAGTATGGTTCATTGACATTGCAATATCTGGTGATGCACAGATTGAAGATAAGCAGCAAGAAAAAATCACAAAGTACCGGGACTTGCAAATTGAAGTTGAGCGACTGTGGAAAAAGAAATCGTGTGTTGTCCCGATTGTAATTGGAGCCCTTGGAGCAATACCCAAAGGGCTACCCCGCTATTTAGAAATTCTAAATTTGCCGGACTTGAACATTTTGACTCTACAAAAAACCACCTTACTCGGAACAGCTTACATCCTCCGACGATACCTTAACAGTTCCTAAGTCCTTGGTTAGGACTCCAGCTTCAAAGGCTGTGAATCTCACTAAAGATTAAATAATAATAATAATAATAATAATAATAATAATAATAATAATAATAATAATAATAATAACAACAACAACAACAACAACAACAACAACAACAACAACAACAATAATAACCTCTAGCTAAGATTCTGTGCAGTTCGGAGAACCCCCAAATCCCACTCCTGGCTGGCCCCGCCCACCCCACCCCGCTCCTCCCAGGAGTCCCCATACAGCCCGTTTTGGATACAGGTAAGTGCAGGGTGTGCGTGGAGGCTCGGGGAGGGTGAAAAACAGGTCTATCAGAAGTTCAGGAAGGCCAGAAACTTTCCAGCCTCCAGAGGGCCTCCTGAGCCTGGGGAGGCTGTTTTTGTCCTCCCGGATGCTCAAGGAAAGCCTCTGGAGACCAGGTAGGGCAAAAATGCCCCCGCACCACCATGGTGCAGGAGGACCACTAGGCCATGCCCACCATGGCCACACCCACCCAGCAACCGGGCAGAGAACCCCTTCCTAAAATTTTTGAAGCCCATCCCTGGGTGGATGTCTGTAGTCAACAAAGAACTGGTGAGAGCTACCTGGAAGAGAGGGGTGTTTGTTCCCCAGGTTCTTATTATAGGAAATAATCATTGGATATTTTCACAGCTGTGTCCCTAAAAAGAGTTCAGTAGGCAGTTGCTTCAACTTGCTATGGAGATGAACAAGTGTGACTACGAGGGTATAGGTAACACCAAGAAAAGCTGTCCCTGAGGCTCTGCAAAGTTCTATCATTATCGTCATCATCAACATAACCCCTTTTCATCCAAAAAATACAGTTATTTCAACGAGGAATTTTCCAGTAATTTGGGTTCTAACCAAGAACCTCAGAATCATGGAAGTATCATCACAGTATGTAGGAAGTCCCAAAAATGATGATGATGATGATGATGATGATGATGATGATGATGATGATGATGACAATGAGCCGTTCAAATATTTGGTGAATTCGTTGGTACTATAGATTTTTCTTCCCAAGTCTTTCAACTTCGATTCACAAATCCATTTTATTTTATTTTATTATTTTTCATTTGTTTTTATCAATTCAACTATTTCCTGGCATTGCTACATCTATTCATAACTCACATTTTGACCTTCTCATTTTCTGATGAAGAGATTTTCGTAGGGCATGATCCCAATAATTTTATTAACAGGAAAGCCAAGTTTTAATATAAAAATAGCAGCACCCTCAGCGTCATATTGACAGTGAGAAAAAACACCAATTTAGGACAGATTTTACATTTTCTGCAAATTGGAACATAGAATAATAGGATTGGAAGAGACCTTGGAGGTCTTCTAGTCCAACCCCCTGCCCATGGCAGGACATCCTATACCTATTCTGGACTTTCTTTGGGCTTGATGGGATCATAGAAAGAATAACAGAAAAATGAAACAGAAAAATAAAGTTGGAAGGGACCCCGTAGGTTCTTCAATTCAACCCTACTCCAAAGCAAGAAACCCTATATAGATATATATATATATATCAGGGGTGAAATGCTACCAGTTCGCTCCGGTATTGGCGAACCAGTAGTGATAAAAACTACCAGTTTGGGCGAACCAGTAGTAAAAATATGCTTTAAAAAATAAAAAATAAAAAGGTTCTGACGATCACAGCTGTGCTGTGCGATCATCAGAACCTTCTTTTTACTTCTTTAAAGTATTTTTTACTACCTATTCACCTGAACCAGTAGTAAAAAAATGCTTTAAAAAAGTTTTTAAAAAGGTTCCCACGATCGTGCGGCACAGCTGATTGTCAGTCTCTGCCTTTATATGCCATTAATCAATTTCAGAGGCACAGATCTCTGTAATGGTAGTCTAATACACTGATGATGTCAGCAGATGACTGACAAAAGATTAGTTAAATAAAATTTTAATTATTTTAAAATTTTAAGTTCCGGAGCTCACAGGATGTCTGCTTCTTTCTTTACTAATATACCTGGAATTCATATTTTTAGAGTAGTTTGTAATATATATATATATATATATTAGATAGATAGAAAGATAGATAGATAGAGATAGAGATAGAGATAGAGATAGAGATAGAGATAGAGATAGAGATAGAGATAGAGATAGAGATATATAATTTATATATAGATATATGTTATATTGTATTGTATTGTATCATATCATATATCATAATCATATGTCATAGGCCATATATCAGGGGTGTCAAACTCAAGGCCCGGGGGCCGGATCTGGCCCATGGGGTGCTTAGATCTGGCCCACGGGGACACCCTGGAAACAGCAAAGGACTGGTCCGCAGTGCATCTGCCAGCAAATATGGAGAACACGAGGGCCATGGGCGGCCCTCCCAAGCTCCGTTTTTGCTGGCAGAGAGTTGCAGGAGGCCATCGCAGCTGAAAACGGAGCTCTGCCATTTTCACTGGCAGAGCACTTGAGCCACCACACGTACCCCCAATACGAGTGACGTTAAGCTGGCCACGCCCACCCTGGCCACGCCCACCCTGGCCCCCTGAGGTCAAACATAACCCTGATGCGGCCCTCAATGAAATTGAGTTTGACACCCTGGGATATATATCATATCTGCTATATCGTATATCATTTCAAATATATAATATTAATGATATTACATTACTATATAATTATGTCACCTTAGTTTTTTTCTTCTAATATTAAGAGTTTTCAATTCTATCCCTATCTGGTTGTTTAATGTCTAGTATAAGGCTCTGTTTAAAATACCAGATTATGTTTCCTTGCTTTCACAGGGCTGAAGTTCACCAGTATATTTTTAGACACCCTCAGATTGTCTCTTTCCTTGTGAGGAGGAGAGAAATTAAAGTTCCCAAATATAACACAAATGCTGGGGTCAAAAAAACCCAAAGCACTTCTGTTATAACCAATTATGCCCTCGCATATATTTTGATGCTTCCCTCAATGTGAAGACGTGATATACTGATTTTTGCTCTTTAGATCAATCAAACACAAGACAAGCGAAGTCAATGGAGGAAGCCAGGTTCACTCAATTACCACGTAAAAATTACACTTAAAAACAAGCCATGCTTTGCTTAACAACCATGGCACGAAAGGTCATAAAATGGGGTGCAATCATTTCACAACAGCTTTGCTACGCACTGGAAATTCTAGCCCCAATTGTGGTTATACATGGAGGACTACGCTGCCTTTTGACAAAAATTCAGTCTCCGGACATACAATTTTTGGGGGGAAAGCATAATTTGCCTTATCTTGAAAAGAGAGTTCATCATAGGGATGAGACTATTATAACATAAGAATGGCAGAAATATACAAAATATAATATAAAGTTGTATGACTATTGTTAATCTAGGATGAAGAAATGAATGTTATAATATAAATATTTGAAAATAATTTTTATGAAAACAGGGGAAAGCCATAGTTAAATGATTAATGAGGATTATATTACAAAGATACTTGTTAGATTGGTAATATGAGGAAATAGATAATTAGTAAGTAATGAATATGGTGAGGAAGCATAAAAGACTTGTAACCGACCGACACACTGTTTGCAATTGTATGGATGATGGATTTATGTTTTATGTTTTGTTTTAAAAAAAAAAAATCTTAAAAAAAAAAGAAAAGAGAGTTCATCTTATTTTTTTCAATACCTTTTTTTAAAATAATTTTTATTGAATATTTTACATTTTTAAAACCAAAAACATAATAGAAAAGAAAAAAGAAAAAAAGAGCCTACACATACACCAAACGGTAAAATACAAAACATAAATAGCAACATTATATAATATTTTACAACTTTCTGCATTATATAATGTTGTATAGTTGATTTTTTTTTTCCAATATCAGCTATGTAGCAACACCCTGGAACCCAAATAGCTTGTAATAATATTGCCAACAGCATTCTTTTTTGTATTTGATCAAATAGTATCCATTCAGTTTCATGCAAGATGATGAGCTTTAGTAATTTCTTTCAAAAGAGAAGGATTTTGAATAAATTGCAATGGATGTCCAATGGTGTCCATGATCAAGGCAGGACAAGAAGCAATGGTTGGAAACTGATCAAGGAGAGAAGCAACCTAGAACTAAAGAGAAATTTCCTGACAGTGAGAACAATCAACCAGTGGAACAGTTTGCCTTCAGAAATTGTGGGTGCTCCATCACTGGAGGCTTTTAAGAAGAGACTGGACAACCATTTCTCTAGCTGTTATAGGGTCTCCTGCTTGAACAGGGGGCTGGACTAGAAGAGCAACTAAGATGATCAAAGGCCTGGAGATTAAAACATATGAAGAACAGCTGCAGGATTTGGGTCTGGCTAGTCTAAAGAAAAGAAGAATTTTATTTTTTATTTTATTTTATTTTACTTCGAATTTATATACCGCACCTTCTCCCAAGGGACTCAGGGCGGTGTACAGCCAGATAAAAACATACAATACAAGCATTAAAAACAATTAAAAGAATATATATTAATTTGGCCCCAGTTTAAAATGACAAACCAATTAAAAATTTAAAATTTAAAAATATGTTAAGCCAGCCCGGCTTGATGAAAAAAGGAAGTTTTAAGGGCACGACGGAAGGCATTGAGGTCATGGATTCTCCTTATCTCAGGGGGCAGCTGGTTCCATAGGGTAGGTGCCCCCACAGAGAAGGCCCTCCCCCTGGGGGTCACCAGCCTACATTGTTTGGCTGATGGCACCCCGAGGAGGCCCTCTCTGTGGGAAGGCACGGGTCGATGGGAGGTTGTCAGTAGCAGCAGGCGGTCTCGAAGATAACTAGGTCCTATGCCATGGAGCGCTTTAAAGGTGGTAACCAACACCTTTATTAGGGGTGATATGATAGCAGTATTCCAATATTTGAGGGGCTTCCACAAAGAAGAGGGGGTCAAATTATTCTCCAAAGAATTGAAGAATTATTCCAAAGAACCTGAAGGCAGGAGAAGAAACAATGGATGGAAACTAATCAAAGAGAGAAGCAACCTGGAATTAAGGAAAAACTTCCTAATAGTGAGGATAATTAAATGAGTGGAACAGCTTGCCTTCAGAAGTTGTGGAGGCTCCATCACTGGAGGTTTTTAAGAAGAGACTAGACAGTCACTTATCTGAAATGGTATAGGTTCTTGTGATTGAGCAGGGGGCTGGACTAGAAGACCTCCAAGGTCCCTTCCAGCTCATTCATTCTTTTCTGTTGTACCTCCATGTCCCTTCCAACTCTGTTATTCTGTTATTTCTGCGGTCTTGAATCAGAAGATGGGCAAAGACTGAATTTGAGCCTCCTCTCCTCCATTATACAGCATTATACAGCATTTTGATGTCTTCCTGGCTTCCATCATGATGGGTTCAGTTCCAAGAAAAGATTGATACTGAACATTTTCCAGGAGCTTTTTTCACTAGTGGGATTATTGATGCTGCTTAAAAAAGAAACAACCCAAAAAGGGGTGGGGGTGGAATAATAAAACCTCACCTTGAGACTGTGTTGGGGAAGATTTCACTTTCCCCTGGAGAAATTTGGAGCAATTATCTGTCCACAGATTTGCTGAAGGATTTCGAAAAGCTATTGGAGGCCACCTCCCAGTCTCTAAAAGCAAACAGACAACTGCATCAATTAAAATATGTGCTCATCTATTACAAACTAATCATATCATTCATCAAGGTTCTATTATTTGCTCATATATTTCCCACACATAAAAAAAAATAGTTTTGTGTAAAAGAAGATTTATACGTTGGCTCCATTTGCATTGCTTTAATATTAGTTCCAACAAGGAACAAGCTACTTAAGGTTGGCTGTGGTATCTTTTTTTTCTTTGAAGGGCAACATAGAAGAATGGGAAACTTCAAAGGTCTTCTGCCTTGAGGGCGCAGACTTCAACTAAAGACTCATGGGAATTCCTTCCAAATCTACACTTCTGGCCTCCTTTTGATACCCAAAGAGGAACAGCTGTTGACCATCTCCTTGTAACCTTCAGAGGCAGTCTGATGATGTGCATTGACCCAGCTGTTTTCTCCTAGAAAAGAAACTCTAGGAAATGCAGTTCTTGACAAATCACGTTTATGGATTATAGCCTTTCTGCATTGTAAGACATTCGATGCCCATGTTTCATGATTTAAATCAATAGAATTGCTGAGGTCGTTGAGTGGGCTAATGTGCCATCCTGTCTTAGAAATTCACACTTGATCACTGTTTACCTCTTCTGTAATATAATACAAAACATTTTCCCCTTTGAAGGGTTGAGAGGAATTCTCTTTTCATACACACCATGTTCCATGCCAAAAAACTGATGAACAAATAGAGAAGGAAGAAAGGAAGGAAGGAAGGAAGGAAGGAAGGGGAAGGGGAAGGGGAAGGGGAAGGGGAAGGGGAAGGGAAGGGAAAGGAAAGGAAAGGAAAGGAAAGGAAAGGAAAGGAAAGGAAAGGAAAGGAAAGGAAAGGAAAGGAAAGGAAAGGAAGAAGAGAGGAAGGGAAGGGAAGGGAAGGGAAGGGAAGGGAAGGGAAGGGAAGGGAAGGGAAGGGAAGGGAAGGGAAGGAAAATTGCTAAATGCATACCTATCATCTCTATTGTATGGTTTTCATTACAGTTTGTCAAGTCACTCTTGACTTTTGGCAACTGCTTGGACAAGTCTCTGCAACTTTCTAGGAAATATTTTTTTAAAAATTTTTGGAAATGATTGGGACTTTTAATTTTTGGAAACTGCTTTCTTCTTAGAGCCTATAGAGAGGAACTGACCCAAAGTCTCTCAGCTCACTTTCATACCTACGATAGGGAAGAAGGAGAGCTCAGATTTCCCTGCTCCTAATCTAGCATTTTAACTATTATGTCAAATTGATCTCCCCACTTGTGTTTATAGATATCAAATACAAAATGAATGCGGGCTGGGAGAGGGCTTAATAAAAGCACGTGGTTAGTTTACATTCTAGCTGTGTTCTCACAATGTGCTAGAACCAAAACATGGATTAATAAAGCACAGTGCTTGCCGAGATGGATAAATTAACAAAAGAGCTTAAAGAAAAGGAGGATACGGAATATTATATAATCTGGCACAAATGGTATAAATGGATGGAAAATAGAAATAATGGAGAAGAAAAATAGGAGTGAAATTTAAAAATAGGAAGAATGAATATGTCAATGTATAGAAAATATAAAATTAATATGAATGTTAAAAAATACACTGTAATTAAAAGAGAAGGGGACAAGAAGAACTGAAATAATATAAAGGGAAGAGGGGAGAATGTGATTATAAGAAGAAGATCATCACAAAATAGCTGTTAAGAGAGAATATATATAAAAGTTGTATGCCTTGTAATGTCATACTATGTTATAATAATAAAAAATAAAAACTTTTATAAAAAAAAAATAAATAAAGCACAGTGCTTGTATTTATACCAGTGGTGGGTTTCAAAAATTTTTACTACCGGTTCTGTGAGTGTGGCTTGGTGGGCGTGGCATGGCTTGGTGGTGCATGGCAGGGGAAAGACACTGTAAAATCTCCATTCCCTCCCAATCAGCTGGGACTCGGGAGGCAGAGAATAGATGGGGGCCGGGCCAGTCAGAATTTTTACTACTGGTTCTCCGAACTACTCAAAATTTCCGCTACCGGTTCCCCAGAACTGGTCAGAACCTGCTGAAACCCACCTCTGGTTCATACCTATGTCTTCCCCTAGAAAGAAAATCATATCCTGACTTAATTTGATGGCCTGATCTATATATTAAATAGATCCATGAAATCTATCATGTGGTACAACTTTTGCAGTCTTGAAAATAGCATAGGAAAAAAATGGAATGAAAATCCTCAATCGTAGTTTCTCCCTCTGAAGAAGTACAGTTCAGAGACAGTGGTAATAGAAAAGGGAAGCATTTGGGCAAAACAGAATTTAAGAATCCCATGTTGTTGTTGTTAGTCATGAAGTCATGTCTGACCCATCGCGACCCCATGGACAACGTTCCTCCAGGCCATAGTTGAGATTAAGACCAGAAACAATGGATGGAAACTAATTAAGGAGAGAAGCAACCTAGAATTAAGGAGAAACTTCCTAACAGTGAGGACAATTAATTGGTGGAATGGGTTGCCTCCAGAAGTTGTGGATGCTGCTCCATCACTGGAGGTTTTTAAGAAGAGATTGGACAACCATTTGTCTGAAATGGTATAAGGATTCCTGCTTAAGCAGGGGGTTGGACTAAAAAACCTCTAAGATCCCAGAGAAGAGAAGAGAAGAGAAGAGAAGAGAAGAGAAGAGAAGAGAAGAGAAGAGAAGAGAAGAGAAGAGAAGAGAAGAGAAGAGAAGAGAATATAGAATAGAATAGAATAGAATAGAATAGAATAGAATAGAATAGAATAGAATAGAATAGAATAGAATAGAATAGAATAGAATAGAATAGAATAGAATAGAATAGAATTCTTTATTGGCCAAGTGTGATTGGACACACAAGGAATTTGTCTTGGTGTATATGCTCTCAGTGTACATAAAAGAAAAGATTCATTTGTCAAGAATCATAAGGTACAACACTTAATGATAGTCATAGGGAAACAATCAATATAAATCGTGAGGATACAGCAACAAGTTACAGTCATACAGTCATAAGTGGGAGGAGATGGGTGATAGGAATGATGAGAAGATTAATAGTAGTGCAGATTTAGTAACTAGTTTGACATTGTTGAGGGAATTATTTGTTTAGCAGAGTGATGGCATTCGGGAAAAAACTGTTCTTGTGTCTAGCTGTTCTGGTGTGCAGTGCCCTATAGCATTGTTTTGAGGGCAGGAGTTGAAACAATTTATGTCCAGGATGCGAGGGGTCTGTAGGTATTTTCTCAGCCCTCTTTTTGGCTCGTGCAGTATACAGGTCCTCAATGGAAGGCAGGTTGGTAACCATTGTTTTTTCTGCAGTTCTAATTATCCTCTGAAGTCTGTGTCTGTCTTGTTGGGTTGCAGAACCAAACCAGACAGTTACAGAGGTGCAGATGACAGACTCCATAATTCCTCTGTAGTATAAATTAGTATAAATAATATATATCATATATATAAAGTATAAATCTTGAAGGAATGCACTTCCTCCCCCAAGGAAGTCCACCAATGCCTTGACATCGTGTGTCAACGGTGCCAATTTGAAAGTGATCTGAATTCAATATTTAATTGCCGCATCCCGATGACTTCAAAGCCAGGGAACTGCATCAATATTCACTCTGTTTATCTTGGAACCAGCATTCAAGCTGAAAAGGAATCAGATTCAGAGCTGTTGATAAATATTTCACACCCTGGTAGCTAAAGTAGATGCCTACATTGTTTTAGGGCCCCTTCGACCCTTTGCATTGTCAAGTGAGCATGGTTCAAGGATGTATTAATTTCAAAATAATTGTAAAAGTGAACCCCTGTGTTTTTTCTGTTCTTCGCCTCTTCGCTTCGCTGGGGTTGAAAACCAAGGCCAGGATGAATCAGGTGTGCGATGCTGTAGCACATCAATTCTTCTCTTCTACCTTCAGCGAAGTTGAAGTGGAGGATAATCACAAAGACACATGACATCATGGGCAGGAAACCTTGGCTTCGGATGATTATATGAGCTTTGCTCAACTTGACCTTCTACCCGTGAAATTTCTGATTTCAAAATGATATGAGAAGAACAAAAAAAAAAAATATTCTATGTATTCCCGCTTATGAAACGAGCTTCGAGGAGGTTGTCCTCCTGCTTTTCCTTCAAATTAGAAACACAATAGGAACTATGGCTGTGACAAAAAAAAAATTGTCACAGTTCTCCTTTGATGCTGTTGCTGGTTGTTGTTTCTTTTTTCAAATGAGGGTGAGAATACCTCCGTTTCATGGGTTTTGAGTCTTCCTGCCAACTTATAATATGCCACTTCATGGGAATGGTGCCAAAGATGTGGTGTGGGTATCCTGTTAAACAGCATGGATTTATTACCAGTGGAGAATAATTTGAGCCAATGCTCCGCTGATGTGGTTTATGGCGTGCGGTCAAAGCCGTCTATTAGCACACAAGTCTGCCACTGCTCTGTAAAACAGCTTACGGTGTCATTCGAATCGTCAAACTCAAGGATCTATGGTGCTGTTTTTAATGACTCTTTACCTCTGGTTTTCTTTTATGCTTCCATTTTTATTCATTCCACATGGCTTCCTGCGAGCATGAGGGTTAGTTAAGTTAGTTTCAGGAAAAACAGAAGTGCTTTGTCCAGAAAAGCATATTGCCATTGGGCTGGTTTCCAATATATCGCAAGAGGTTTTGTCCTTGTTTTCCAGCTACAGTTCGCGATTCTTTGTTGTCCCTGCTGCCATTTTGAGAGCCAGATTGGTGCAGCGGTTAAGGTGCTGGTCGGGAAACCAGGAGATTGTGAGTTCTAGTCCTTCCCTTTGGGGCCACTTCACAGGGTTGTGGGTGTGAGGAAAGGAAGAGGCAGAAGTATTAAATTTTAAGTACACTGCTTTTGAGTTACATACACACACACACACACACACACACACACACACACACACACACACACACACACACACACACACATATATATATATATATATATATATATATATATATATATATATATATATATATATATATATATATATATATATATATATATATATATATATATATATAATATTTCTATACTGCCTTTCTCCCGTAGAACTCAAGGCAGTGTACAGTCAAGAAAAATATAGACATACAAACATCATAAAATTGCTAATTAAAATTATTACTTAGTTTGGTCAATTAAATAAAACCCAGAATTAGATAACATTTAAAAAATCATTCATATGTTCATATGTTTAGCCCCGCCTGTTGGAACATCAGGGTCTTGAGGGCACGGCGGAAAGCACGGAGATCAGGGATATTTCGTATCTCCGGGGGCAGTTCATTCCAAAGGGTTGGAGCCCTCACAGAGAAGGCCCTCCCCGTGGAAGTCGCCAGTGGAATTCAAATTTGAGCAAAGAAATTTCCAGTTGTTTTTCAGTTTTCAGATGATTTAAATCAGGGGTGTCAAACTTGATTTCATTGAGGGCCGGATCAGGGTGGTGTTTGATCTTGGGGGGCTAGGCTGAGCATGGCCAGGGTGGGCATAGCCAGCTCAATTTCACTCATGTCTGTGGTGCCTGTGATGGCCCAAGCACTCTGCCAGCGAAAACGGGCTCCTGAGCTCCATTTTCGGCTGCAATGGCCTCCTGCAACGCTCTGCCAGCAAAAATGGAGCTCCATTTTCAGTGGTAGCAGCACCGCAGGCCAGTCCTTCATTGTTTCCACGGTGGCCCTGTGGGCCAGATCTAACAACCCTGTGGGCCAGATCCGCCCCCCCCCCGGCCTTGAGTTTGACACCCCTGATTTAAATCTTCACAACAGTGTTACAGTGTTCTCTCTCTCTCTCTCTCTCTCTCTCTCTCTCTCTCTCTCTCTCTCTCTCTCTCTCTCTCCCACCTCCCTCTCTTTCTCTCTCCTTTTTTTCTCTGTTACATTTTAGTCTAATCTCCCAATTTATTCCTTTCTTCCTTCCTTCCTTCTTTCCTTTATATAACAGACATGATGTTCTCCCATTAAGTTCTTGCCACTTCTGCTCAGCCAAAATGTAAGTGATATGATTAAAGCAGATGATATCTGGCCTAATCCATTATCATCATTATCCAAGAAATAAAAGAGAAAAGAGAAAGAAAAGGTCAGAGGAACAGAATAATCAGTGTGACAACAGCAGCATCTGTTTTGGTTTCTTTGGAAACTTTGATCGACTGGCCAAAGTGGGGAAACGTGGTGGAGGCCTGGTGGACTTGGGTGGAGACGGGATACGTTGACCCATCTGAACTTATATTATTACCCTGATTTGCAATTCCTGGACTACTTAAAGGAAAAAGTATAAAATATTGTATAAAATATACAAAAGTATGAAGGCTATTGCTTAACGCATTGTAAGCCGCCCTGAGTCTCCGGAGAAGGGCGGCATATAAATAAATAAATAAAAAAAGGAGTAAATATCCCTTGGGAAATGTATTCACCTACCTTTATCACTAAAAAGAGAGTAGTTTGGCCTTAGTGGATTTTTACCATTTATTGGTGGTGAACTCAGTGGTGAAATTCAATTTTTTTTACTACCGCTTCTGTAGGCGTGACTTGGTGGGCGTGATGTGGCATGGCTTGGTGGGCATGGCAGGAGAAGAATACTGCAAAATCTCCTTTCCCACCCCATTCCAGGGGAAGGATACTGCAAAATCCCCATTCCCTCCCCACTCCTGGGGGAAGGATATTGCAAAATCACCGTTCCAACCCCACTCTGGGACCAGCCAGAGGTGGTATTTGCCCGTTGTCCAAACTACTCAAAATTTCTGCTACCGGTTCTCCGAACTACTCAAAATTTCCACTAACGGTTCTCCTGAACCTGTCAGAACCTGCTGGATTTCACCTCTGGGTGAACTTCAAAGCCAACTCCAGCTGAGGTAAAAATTGGGGATAAGGATAGGGAAAGCATGTACCCTAAAGACAAATTCTTCAAAGAGGATCCAACTGTCTTAAAAACAAGACAGATTCCTAATGTTGTCCATACAATCTGAATTAGATGGAAGCGGTAACTTGGGCAAAATGATAGACCAAGGCTACATTTGGAAAATGGTTAGTATGCTTATCTCTTCTTTAGATTGCAACTTTGGTGTATAACAAAAGGCAACCATACACACAAACCTACTTTGTAACTTGTCCTGACTTGAACTATAACAGTGTACAATTCGAAAGCACGTAAAAAATGCAAGTAGAAAAATAGGGACCACCTTTGGTGGAAAGGTAAAAGCGTTCCGTGCGCCTTTGGCATTTAGTCATGCTGGCCACATGACCACAGAGACGTCTTTGGACAGCGCTGGCTCTTCGGCTTTGAAACGGAGATGAGCACCGCCCCCTAGAGTCGGGAACGACTAGCACATATGTGCGAGGGGAACATTTACCTTACAAGTGAAGTTAAACGGTAGGGAGTAAGGAATGGAGTTCTTATCCCAGATAACAAAAGAGGCACTATTCCCAGCCACATTGAATGGAAAACCCTCATTTTCCATCTGGATTCACACATTCTATGCCATAATGTTTACAATTTACAAAAGATTGGATTCTCACAGCTACTGCGCTGTGTGTTTGGTGCTATGTGTGAAGCGGTCTTCCATGAAGACAAACTGCCCTTTTCTTGCCTTGAAGATTTGGCATTTTCTGGGATTAACTCCCTGATCCCTGAAAGGAGATTAGCAGATGATATTTTCATTGGGTTGTGCAGTAATAAGGAGTAACCTTTCATCAATTAATTTGGTACATTGGATTTATGAAAAGGCCTAGAGAACTTTGCCTACAAATGTGACAATCACTTTGACCATGTCTGTCAGAGCAGATCAAGGTGATTGCAAAATATGTCCTGCCCATTTGCCAGTGGTTTGGTCTGCTAAACATTCAAAGTAATTTTGATAGTCATGGCAAATCCATGCAAAATGTCTGAAGGCTGGTGGTTAGGAAGGAAGTGACAAGCACTATGGGTAAATTAACAAAAAAGGTAACCCCAAAAAAGGATAGTGGGACTGTTGTGGTCTGCCAACAGCCTGTGCTGCTGGCAGCAGTCAGACAGTGAGGAGACTGGGGAGGACTAGTCCTGGAGTCTGAGGAAGGCTCGGACGAGGGCTCTGCATCAGAGGCAGAGAAAGAGCATCTGGAAATACATGTTGTATCCGGAGCCTCCAGAGTCGGACCTCAGCAAGGCAGAGGAACAGGGGGAGCCTGTTCCCAGTGCACACATGCGCAGAGCTGCCAGAAGGCAAGAATAGTTAAAACAAAAGGAACAACTCGGGAGTAGGGCTTGGAGATGATTGGCCCCTCCCATAAGACTTAAAAGAGGAGCAAAGGCACGTGGGACTTTGCAGGAAGCAACATTGTTAATTCTGTGCAGTTTAAGATCTGAAGCTCTGTTTGATTCTGGACTCCGTGTGGCTTTGCCAATTAGGTCTTTGGCAGCGTGTCAAGGGAGATAAAGGTGGGTGATTATCAGCCTTATCCCGAAGGACTCTTTTCAACTATTTGGGACTCATCTGTGAATGAACAGAATTCACAGCTGTTAAAATAAAACAGGTTTTTGGGACTACTCATGTGTTTTACTGACTCAGGAAGCCTAGGTCAGAAATAATCAGCTGCTGTTATTTCTTGAGACAGTTTGACTACTGTATAATTCTAACCTATTCATCCAAAGGAAATGTCAACTCTCCAGTTGGCGAATCCAGAAAAAGAAACTCCTGGGGCATTATGTTATCAAGAATATAAAACTTTACTGGATAAACCACATTGGCACAGAAGAAGCGAAACCAGCTCTGGGTTTCCTGCGCAAAAGCAAGTGTAGTTCATTCCGCTTTTTGTTATGGGCCACCCACAGCCCAAAACATCCACCAATCATCACTGTTCATTTTGTTATGAGAAGCAGTCTGCCATGCTGGGATATCTGCTGAGGGATGTCCTTGGGATGCCAGCAATGTCCCACAGTGGCGAAGGACGGTGTAATACCATTCTCGTTGCCCTGCATTCCAAACACACACACACATGGCTTGAGCGAAGAAGAAATGTAGGTGAAAGTGCGAATCAGTCTTGACAGGGAAGTTGTAAAACTTGTAATGAGTTTTTGAATGGATCACCTGGAAATGGAGGGCACGTATAAGGTTTTTTTTAAGGAGGGGGGATTGAAGAAGGTGAAGGAAGCAGCCAGGTGGCATTTGATAATCTGTAGTTTTTGTCTCACCCATTGTAGAGACAACACAATGACCAAAAAATGCAATGACCAAAACCAATGTTCTCTCTTTTTCCCTTTCTTTCTTTCTCTCATTCTTTGCCTGATTTGTGTGATGAAAGCATTCTGCCCTACCTTAAAGCTCCACATTTTTCAATCCCAATTCTGTATCTTGGAGAATGAAGAGTGAGGGCTACAGTTCTCATCCAATTAAAACTAAATAAATGGACCCCATAATGATAAAATTAGGCAGGACATGATTAAAATGTGTATTTCCTTTAATGCCTTCGCTTCCTTCACGTAGGTCAACAAAAGAAAAAAGAAGAAGCTGCCTTTGTCTATGGAGATTCTCAGTCATCCACGTCATGGCTGTCCCAAAGGTGCTTCTCCAAGAGGCAGCTGGACTTTTCTTTGAAGACGTTTCACTTCTCATCTAAGGAGCTGAGGAGCGAAACATCTTCAAAGAAAAACCAGAAAGTCCAGCTGCCTCTTGGAAAAGCACCTTTGGGGCAAGCAGCTGCCTTGCTTCTATCACCCAAAGTATCTATCTATCTATCTATCTATCT